>NW_006400032.1:3151527-3177455 GCF_000299155.1 Elephantulus edwardii
AAGTATAGGTTTCGCATTAGCACGATTAAATGTTCTGGGATTCCCATTCTTCTCAGAGTCAGCCACAGTTTGTTATGATCCACGCAGTCAAATGCCTTTGTATTGATCAATGAAACACAGGTAGACATTCTTCTGGTAGTCCCTGCTTTCAGCTAAGATCCATCTAACATCAGCTACAATATCCTTAGTACCACGACCAGCTAACATGTTTTAACCAGCAGATACATCCCTGGACGTGCTCACCAGTATATTCCAGGAAATTGGCAGGACAGCTCCCTGGTCAACTGACTGGAAGAGATCCATATTTGTTCGCATTCCCAAGAAAGGTCATCCTCTGGAGCAAGAAAAGGTGATCTGACACAATGTGGACATTATCAAACAATAGCATTAATGTCCATGTAAGCAAAATATTTCTGAAGATCATCCCCAAATTCTTACAACAGTACGTTGACAGAGAATTGCCAGAAATTTAAGCTGGGTTTAGAAGAGGTTAGGAATATCATTGCTGATAGCACTAGGGATATCATTGTTGATGTCAGATGGATCCTGGCTGAAAGCAGAGATTACCAGAAGAATGTCTATTTGTGCTTGATTGATTATGCAGAGGCATTTGACTATGTAGATTATAACAAATTATGACTAACATTGAGTAGAATGA
This sequence comes from Elephantulus edwardii, assembly GCF_000299155.1. Classification (NCBI taxonomy): domain Eukaryota; kingdom Metazoa; phylum Chordata; class Mammalia; order Macroscelidea; family Macroscelididae; genus Elephantulus; species Elephantulus edwardii. The sequence continues at coordinate 3,152,186 of NW_006400032.1, forward strand.
GAATTCCAAAACAATTATGCTCAAACATAACCTACATCTATACCACAAAGCTGTTGTTCAAACAGAACAAGAAATACTACATGGTTTAAAATAAAGGTGTATGACAAGGCTGTACCCTTTCTCTATACCTATTCTGTTTTTATGCTGAGCAAATTACATGAGAAGCTGGACTCTCTGAAGAAGAATGTGTATTCAGGATCAGAGGAAGACTCATTAACATTATAGCTGTATATTAGCATTATACAGATGATACAGCCATACTTGCTGAAAATGTGGAGGACTTGAAACACTTGCTGCAGAAGTTCAAGCCTTGAATATGGATTGCCTCTCACCATCAAGAAAATTAACATCCTCAGTCCTCATCACTGGACCCCAGTATGCAATTTCATTATAGATGGAGAAAAGATTGAAATTGTCAACCACTGTATCTTACTTGGATCCACAATCAACACCCTTGATACAACAACCAGGAGATCTGGAGATGTATTGCGTTGGGAAAGTCTGCTCTTAGGAACCTCTCCAAATTACTGAGGAGCAGTGATGTCAGTTTAAAGATTAAGGTGTGCCTGATTCAGTCCATGGTCTTTTCTATGAGTGCTTACCATGAATTCCTTGAAAAGGTTGGTGAAAGAGAGGAAAACCCTCAATGAGGAAGATTGACAAAGATTGTGACAATGAACTCAAGTATGTCAGAGATGATGAGGACGGCACAGGAAAGGACCAGGTTCAGATCTGTTGTTCTTAGGGTCGCTATGAGGTGTATTCTATTTGATGGCACCTAACAAAGATTCTTACTACTGGACCAATTGGCAGCCTTACGATAGATGATGAAGAGATTGAGATTGTTAGCAACTTTAGTTTGCTTGGCTCCACAGTCAGCACTCTTGGTATAAGCAGCCAGAAAATCAATAGACAAATTGTGTTGGGAAAGTTGGCTGTCAGGGACCTCTTCAGAGTACTAAAGAGCATCAGTGTTAGTCTGGAGACGAAGATGTGCCTGATCCAGGCCATGCTCTTTGCAATTACTTGCTATGCATCAGAGAGCAGGACAATGACTAAGAATGATAGAAAGAGAATTGATGCCTTTGAGCTGTGGTGCTCGAGAAGAGTGTTGAATATACTATGGGCTGCCAGGAGAACAAACAGGTTCATCCTGGAGAGGGTAAAACCAGGATACTCCTTAGAGGCAAGGATTCTGAGGCTTCTTGTGACACACTTTGGGCATGTTGTAAGGAGGTACCAATCCTTGGAGAGGGACATCATGCTTGGAAGAATAGAAGGACGGAGAAAGAGAGGGAGACCATCAATGAGATGGATTGATACAGTGACTGAGGTAATGAGGGTAGGTGTGTCGGAGACAGTAAAGTTATCACAGGATTGAGCAGGTAGAGTTGATATGAGTCGCAAGCGACTCAACAGCACGTAACAACAACAACAGCAAGTGTTTATTGAACACTTATTGAGCGATATCTGGAACTTGTAGGATTTAGGGCAGAGGGATGTTGTGAGTCTGACCCACACTTTCAGAGGATCTCTGTGGTTGAGGGAGTGGGGTGGTGGTACAGGGAAGAAGAAGGAAACCAGTCAAGAGGTGTCCAGATGAGGAGTGATAATTTTTAAAAATATATTAAATATTTTAAAAACAAAACAGACAAAACCCTAAAAGTAAGCAACAACAAAAACACAAGTCTAGGTTCACTCAGTTGGCGTCATGACCCAGTAAGAGGGCATGCCTTACAGTCTGAAAAACAGGTGACAGAGCAGGTGGGAAGAAGGAGACCATCTCACATTTAGGGCAGAGAGGATTTAGAGAAGACAGGCTGTTTACGGCTCTTGTCTTTACTACAAGTGATGCTGAAAGTGCTGTTGCATCTGGAATTGGAGGCAGGAGACAGTCTCCGTGCTGACAAGTTAGAAGCCGTGCTAGTACATTTAGGACAGTACTGAGCTCTGTAGTCAGACTGCACTGGCTGTATCCTGGCTTGGCTTTCCCTGGCTGGGTGGCTCAGAGGTGGCCTCAGACAGTGACTCTGACAGTCACTACAAGGAGAAATGACTGAGGTTGCAGGTACCTGTGAATAAAGACCTTGTCTGCAAGATGACAAAAACCCACCTTCAGCCCTGCTATTCTTGCCACTCAGAGAAAGAGAGAACATTACATTTAGAGGCTGGGGAAAAAAAATGTGTTCTTCCACAGCTATCATGGGTTCAGTGTAAGGTGCACAGGGCTGCTTCTAATTAACTTTTTGGTGCCTCCTTTCTGCCAGTCGATCCATGGGAGAAAGATGTGGCAGTCTCCTTCTGTAAAGGCTGCAGCCTTGGAAATCCTGTGGGGCTGTTCTACCCTTGCCTATGGGTCACTCTGAACACAGCAGACCTGCTTGTCAACTTAGCTTGGCATTATGGAACGTGAGTTGGACTAACACTTAATAGTCCCACTCCACCAAGACCAGACAGTGTCCTCCTTGGTGGGTGTGGAGATACAGATCATACCAGGTAACACTATCAAGGGAGGTGATTTAGTATGTAATCTAACCACAAGATCAGCAGTTTGCATCCACCACCTGCTCCAAAGGAGAGAAATTTGCCATCTCTTCTCATAAAGATTTACAGCCTCAGAAACCAATGAACGGTTGTGATGAGATGGAATAAACCCAATGGTGGTGAGTTTGGTTTGGCTTAAGTGCTCTCATCAGAACTGTCATTATGTCCGAAATACAATAATTCTTCTGATCAATGAGCTTATGTGTGTATAATAAAGTACATTGAAAATACCACTATCTTTTCCTATGAATATATAACAGTGAGATGAAATGCTACAGTGACTGAGGCAATGGGCTCAGGTGTGTGGGGGGAGGATGTCACAGGATAGTACAGGGTTCATATCTATTGTTTATACAGTCACTGTGAGTCTGTGAAAAGAACAAGTGCAACATGGGGATGGCTAAGACTGACAGCTACTCACTTCATAAAGGGGAACTTTCCCCATCGGTAATATCTATATAGAACCATGCACATAGCTGCATAGTCGGACAAGACATCCCACATGCTCCTGAACCTATTTCTACCAATCATTGGGTCTGTTAGTTCATTACTGACTCACAGACATTTTTATGAGGAAAATAGGGTGGGGAGTGGGGAATGCAAAAAAATATCACGTGATGCAAGTCCAGGTTTAGTCCAACAGTCCCGAGCCAGATTAACAAAACACAATTCCTTAATCAGTAGAAGTCCAGGTTCAGTTCAGCAGCACAAATTCAAGAAGCAGCTAATTTCCTCTATTGCTCAGTAAACTTTATCTCAGAGCAGTTACAAGTCAGCTTTTCCTTCAATCATCCAGCAAGCATACTCTTTTACTGTGGCTCCATCTCCAAGATTCCTCTGGTTTGTCTCAAAGCAGTACCGCAGTCTTTTCACTCTTTCTCCACCACTGTTGTTGCCCCTCACAGTGTGGAAAGCACTCTTTTATATTGAACCCACAACTGTTGATTGTTTGCAAGACCATGTGTCTGGAGTTAGCTGGAGACCATGCCCCAACGTGTGTTAACACAATGGTTTGTTGTTGTTCTTGTTAGGTGCCATCAAGTCAAGTATGACTCATAGTGACCCTATGAACAAAAGATCTCAACCCTATTTTATCCTGCACCATCCTCACCCTTCCTGACACACAAGAGCCCATTGTGGCTGTCACCATGTCAGTACACCTGGTTGAGGGTCTTTCTCTCCTTTGTCAGCCCTCCACCCTTTCTAGCATCATGTCCTTCTCCATGGAATAGCAACATGCCCAAAGTATGTGAGGTGAAGCCTCATCATTCTTGCCTCCAAAGACCACTCTGGCTGCATCCTCTCCAGGACATAACTGTTTATTCTCTTGGTCATCCATGGGATGTTCTATGCTCTTCTCCAACAGTACAGCTCAAAGGTGTCAATTCTTTTTTCTTTCGTCCTTATTCATTGCAATAGCTAGAAAAGCCAATTTCAAGGGTTTTGACGTGCCATCAGAGTCATACATGACACAATGGTACATGACAACACGCACAGTTAACATCCATTAAACTGTCCACCCTTCACCAGTTATCAGGCATTCTGCTAAGCTTTCACCTGCTTGTTTTCTACTATTGTATTGTGTTTGGAGTCAAAGCACAAACAGCAAAAGAGGCTCCTGTTCATCAAGTTCTACCTGACCTGCTCAGTGACATTGGTAACATTCTTCACATTTTGTCAGCTTTCTCATTATTTTTGTCCTCGTTGTCCTGTTTTTATTAACTTAATCTTCCAACCTTATCTTGAGATTAATTTTTGTCTGTTCGTTTTATAGCTACTAGATAATTTTGTAAAAGTGTGCCGCATTCCAGGGTGACATTCCTTATTTTTTCAGCTAACTGGCTAATCAGGTAAAAGTTTTGGTTTGAGATTTAAAGTTTATCTCAGGGCAGAAAGTCAGGAACTCCTCTCTCTCTCTCACTCCTCTCTCTCTCTCTCTCTCTCAAGGGCCCAGGAAGGTGCTTTACCTTTTCCTTTTCTACTCCTAAGGCCCTTGTGTAGGTTGTTTCTCTCTCATCGCTCTTGAGGCAGAACCAACTTGTAGATGACCCTCCAGTGGGTTTTCAGAGACTATAAATCACACAGGAGGAGATTCCCCATCTCTCCTCAGCCCCAATGGAGCAGCTGGTGGATTTGAACTGCCTACCTTTGAATTGGCAGCACAACTCTTTATCCACTAAGTCACTAGGGCTTCTTCCTCTTGTGTACTGTTGTTATTATGTGCCATTGAGTGGGAACTGACTGATAGCTGACCAGTGGGGTTTCAGAGGTTGTAAATTGCATAGGAGGAGATTGCCCATCTTTCCCCTGTGGAGCAGCTGGTGGATTCAAACCACATGCCTTTGAGCTGACAATGCAACTCCATACCACTAGGCCATCACCATTTTAAACAAAGAGGTTAAGGAAATTGCCCAAGGTCATACAAACTATTTTGTGTAGAAATAATAAATGACTGATTGGATTTAAGCAATGAATTGCCCTAATATTACTTATATCTTTATAGGAACAATAACATGAGCAATTAAAACTCAGAACAATACCTTCTAAATTGTATCGTTATGAAATAAAGTGTTTCACTCCACGTACTATTCTTGCCTACTGTATCTCTTACTTCCAAGTGAAGAGCCTGACTCCAAGCACACCATCTATCTCCCCAGAGGCTGGGTTTTCCTAAGGATTGATTAATGAGAGTGCTCTTACTTTTTTGAGAACCCGTTTTATTTTGGCTTCATAAAAATATATTTCTACATATAGACATCATTTGTGTTTATGAGAACACTTGCATAACTCGTGCTGTTTATACTGATGTTTTTAATTTTAGATATGTTCAAGTTGCAGTATATTGAATAAAGTCATAAGTTAAGAGACAGAAAACAATGGGAATTTTTATGAGCTCCAGGCTGACTTATGCAAGACTCAGTGTATCTGAAGGCAGAGATATTTCATAATAAAGTAAATGCAGGAATATTTTAAATTGGGAGATGAAGCTCACAGAGACATGAAATATAGAAATGCGTTTTTCACCCCAGTAGCACTTGTAATTCTCACGCATTAAAAACTATATTGCTTTGAGTATTCTTTTCCTGAGAAACCCTTGATTGCTTAACACATCCTTGTTAAACTACAGCTTTTGCTCCAAGTCTTTTGCCACAATTGAAGAGCTACACGTTAGCCAGATCCCTCTCAGATGTCAGCAGACTCTCTCATCCCCCTGATCCACCAAATAGTTATTACTAGGTTCAACTCTCCAAAATTTCTTTGCACATCAAAAATAGTCGAGTGTCAGCAGTTTCATATGGGTCAGCCTGACACCATTTCTTTTTGAACCCACATAGCTCTTAATCTGTATCTTGCTGGGGTCGTGTACCAGGGCCTATTTTGTCCATCTGTGGACTATAAAGTCCCTTAAAGATGAAGATTGTTGCTTCTTTCTCCTTGGACCCTACCTTCTCTTCCACAGAGTTGTTGATGTTACTTGCCATCGGGTTGATTCTGACTCATGATAGCCTGTGTGTACATAGTAGAACTGTGTTACAAAAGGTTTCTCTTTGGCTGTAATCATGATGGCAAAGCTCTCCAGACTTCCCTCTCTGACCCTATCATGTGAGTTTGAATGCTAGCCTGTGTGTGACTTAACACCCACTAAGCCAAATCCCTTCATTTTCAAGGCTCTAACAGGTAGCATGAGCAGATTGCCTCATCTTTCTCCCATAGAGTGGTGAATGGATTTGATCTGCTGATCTTGGGGTTAGTAAGCTGACATGTAGCACACTGTCACCAGAGCTCCTTTTTTTTTTTTTTTTTAAATTTAGGTTGTTTATTTTTCATTTCAATGAACATCTACAGAGATTTTGGGATTCCATTCATTCATTGTTGCACCCTTCTCCCCGCACAAACCCCTCCCCCCCCATTTGCTCCTCTCCTTGAAAAGCAAAAGAAAAACTCCCTCATTGGTACACAACCCCCCCCCCCCGCACCTCAGAGCTCCTTTTTAAAGTGACTCACTCACTCACTGATATCAAGTAAAAACCCGTTCAGAGCTGACCCTCCATTAGGTTTCCAAGGTTGTAAATGGCACAGGAGGAGATCACTCGTATTTCTCATAGAGCCACGGGTGAATTTAAACTATCAGAGAAGATCAGACTTCATGTTAGCAATACAACTCCCTCAGGACTAAGCCACTAGCGCTTTCATTTGTTGTGGTTGTTATGTGCCGTTGAGTTGCCTGTGACCCATAGCAACCCTATTGTACAGCATGAAGCCTGCCCTGTCCTTAGCCAGCCTCACTGATTCCGACACACCAACCCCCATTGCCCTGGTTACTGTATCAATCCATCTCATCCGGGGTCTTCCTCTCTTGTGCTGTCTGTCCATCCTTCCAAGCATGATGTCTTTCTCCAGTCTCTCCTGGCCATGTGCCCAAAGTATGTGAGATGGAGCTTCAAAATCCTAACCTCCAGGGAGAGACTTGGTTTCACCATCTCCAAGACAGACATATTTGTTTTCTTGGTGGCCCATGGTATGCTTTAATTTATGAGTGCAAATTGTTGGTGCCTTCCAGGACCTTCCTCTATGGATTGGATTCTGCCTAAATGTTGAGTGGAGTGAATTAAGAGGTAGCATCACCGTTCACTTAACGTGTTATGCCTTCCCTTTCAGCGGTCCACATGTGCAGCGTCTTGGAGCATAACTGTGCCCACTTCTGCATCAACACCCCTGGCTCCTATGTCTGCAAATGTAAGCAAGGATACACCCTCAACTCGGATGAGAAGACTTGCAAAAGTAAGAATGCTGGCTGACGTGTGTTCTGCTGTCCTTCTCTCTCCTTCTATCTGCTGTTAGGCTCTGGCTCATAATGACAGTATATGCAAAAAAATGCAGCCCTGCCCAGGCCTGCACCGTCGTTTGAGCCCGTGATTGCAGCTGGTGTGCCAGTCCATCTCATGGAAGGGCTTCCTTTTTTTTCTTCTTCTTTTTTTTTCCACAGAGCCCTTACTTCTTCTGCAAGGGACTTTCATCTAGGTCCATCTTATATTTCTAAGCTCCCTCACCCAAGCCAGTTACAGTATTTCTGAGGGTAAAGATGATAACTTGTGTATTTTTTGTTTACTTCCATGTCACCCCAATTCATGAGAATTGGATAGGGCAATGCTCAGATCTGCTGTTCACAGCATCACTGTGGGTCCTAGTTGGCTTGATGGCGTCTAACATCACCCCCTCCACCGTGCCGTCCCATCTCCTTGACTGGAGCTGGGTGCTGAACAGGCCACCATGAAGAGCTGGAGAAGTCAGTGGAGTTACCGTCTCAGAAGTAGCCCACTTGATGTGTGCACTAGGGTCCTTTGCATTCAAGCTGATACTTTAAGAACTGCTGTACCAGCCTTTCATCTACTGCACTTACTAACTGTTGTTATTGTGTGTCATCGAGTCATTCTTGACTGTAGTGACCCGTGACAGAGCAGATCTACCTCCCTGGGTTATCTTGGCTGTAATCTCTTTGGGGAGTAGGTCACTAGGTCTTTCTCCCATTGAGAAAGTGTGTTTGAACTGCCAACCTTTTGGTTAGAAGCCAGTCCCTTACCTATTTTTACAAGCACAGCTTCTTTTATTAAGTCTACTCTGAACTGCAAGATTGTACCCTGTGGACCTGTTCCTGTAGCTTATTCTCTTCTCTGAAGTGTAGATTTAGAATGAATTATTAATGTTGACTTGAAACGATTATTCAGGCTCTGTTTTAAAGGTTTGCTGGGATTTAGTGGTGTTAGTAAGGGACATTTTAGGGGTCTTGAAAACAGAAAAGGGTAAGCAGACTTAAATTGTAAGTAGAATTGAGATTCTACTTTTTCAGCCAAGATCTAAAGACTAGACAGTATACTAATACTTGAGCCAAGTGTCTGTTATCTACCTCTTAGAAGACAGAGCTGCCTATGTGCTGAGTATTACATCCTGTCCTTTTATCGAGTAAAGACATATTAGCCCACAGCCAGCCAGGCTACCAAAGCAAGACCAGGGAAAGACTGGCTTACATGGATGTAAATAAAACTCAGCTTATCTGGTACGTAGTTCGTGAAATGCATATTGTTATTATACTTCATGATACATGATTAAACATTAATGGAAAGCAGTTTGCACGAATGGCTGTAGTTAGCATCACATTTATAGAGCCAAACCACATTTTTCTTTCTCCTCCTCACTTTCCAGTTTCAGACTTGATAGCTGTTGGCGAGAGGCCACCCTGCTGGAGTAGGAAACATCTGTTTAACCCATTCTAGTTTGTGGCCTTTAGAATAAGCCTGCAGCCTTGTGGTGGCTGAACCCCAGGGGGCTGTGTGTTCTGGTACCCTAACCAGGCTGTTGAATGCAGCTTTGGGCCTGAATCATCCTGGACCTTCACTGGAACTTCTGCACCTTCTCCAAGTCGCACAGCAAAAATCACTTACATGAAATGCCTATCGGTTTAATAAAATTGTCAGATAGCACAGTGTTTTTAACTAAATTGAGAAAAAGCATGGGGCACAATTCTAAGCATGTGGTTAACTCTGTCCTCTAAGAGGTTGTATTTGAAGCCCTGGCTGACATACTTTGAGCATGTGGCCAGGAAAGACCAACCCTTGGAGAAGGACATCAACCTTGGAAGGGTAGAGGGTCAGTGCAAGAGAGGAAGACCCTGGATGAGATGGATTGACTCAGTAACTGGGGTAATGGATGTAGGTGTGTTGGAGACAGTCACGTTAGCTCTGGATAGGGCAGAGTTAAAAGCCATTGTGCATAGGATCGCTATGAGTTTCAGGCAACTTGATGGCACATAACAGCAAGAAGATTAGTAGCAAACCAGTTAAAAGAAATGTAGAGTCCGAAATGTTGATCTGCTCTATAACTTCATGATCTCCAACATCGACAGTCCCTCCTTCATTCATTTCCCTCACTTTTCTGTGTCCCTTGAGTTCAGTGGTTTGCTGGAAGGTATCCCAGTGACTCAGACCCATCAGGGGAATGAATCATGTGACTGTAGGTCTTCAGGCCAGTTTTGCAGACTGCTGAACATTGTATAGTATCAGTTGCAGTATAGTTGGAAGGCGGGTGTCCCAAAAAGAGAGAGCTTGCTCTGGAGGCCCAAGAGCTTCTATCAGCCTCTAGTATGGTGGGGCTTGGATGCCACCCTAATCCTCACTCCTAAATACAATAAATACTTCAGCACAAAATAAGTGAAACAATGATTAGGAAAGACATTTTGAACAATAAATAGTTCTCCTTTTTTATAACTATAAACCTTTGACACCACAGAAGTGATGGTGGTTGTTGTTGTTGTTGCTGTTACGTACCGTTGAGTCCCTTGCAACTCATAACGACTCTATGCACAACAGCCCTAAACCCTGATCTGTCCTGTGCCAATCTTATTATCTCCAACATGCCTATCCCCATTACCCCAGTCACTGAATCAATCCACCTCATCGAGGGTCTTCCTCTCTTGCACTGTCGCTCCAGCCTCCCAAACATGATGTCCCTCTCCAAGGACTGGTCCCTCCTTGAAACATATCCAAAGTATATCAGACAAAGCCTCAGAATCCTTGCCTCCAAGGAGCAGCCTGGCTTCACCGCCTCCAGGATGAACTTGTTTTCCTAGCAGTCCATGGCATACTCTTCTCCAGCACCACAACTCAAAGGCATCAATTCTCTTTCGATCATCCCTACTCATTGACCAGCTTTCTGATGCATAGCAAGTAATTGCAAAGACCATTACCTGTATCGGGTACACCTTAAGCTCCAGACTGACATCATTGCTCTTCAGTACTTTGAAGAGGTCTCTGACAGCAGACTTTCCCAATGCAATTAGTCTTTTAATTTCCTGGCTGCTGGTACCAGGAATGTTGATTGTAGAACCAAGCAAACTGAAGCTATTGACTGTCTCAGTCTCTTCACCATCTATTATGATGCTGCCAATCGGCCCAGTGGTGAGAATCTGTTTTCTTGATATTGACCTTCAGTTCATATTGAAGGTTCTTGACCTTCTGCAGCAAGCACTTCAGTTCCTCCTCAGGTCCAGCAAGCAGGGTTTTGTCATTTGCATAACACAGATTGTTGATGAGTCTACATCCAATCCTGATGCCCTATTTCTCCTCAAAGAGCCTAGCCTTTCAGAGAATCTGTTCTGCATATAGATTGAAAAGACAGGGAGATAGGACACATCCCTGGCATACACCCTTCCCAATTTTGAACCATGCAGTGTCTCCTTGTTCTGTTCTGACAACTGCCTCCTGGTCCAAGAGTAGATTTTGCATAAGAACAATTTAGTGTTCTGGGATTCCATAGATGTAGATTATAAATACTTGGCTCAAGTATTAGCATACTGTCTCATCTTTAAAATTGGTCTGAAGAATCAGAGCCAGGAGAAGTCGTCTTACACTATGCTCAACCAAAACAGCCAACACATTTCTTTTGGACCCCCTGCCCCCCATCCTCTCTGTGCCTCCCACACACGCTTCCATCCTCTCCAGCACTTCCTCTATCGTACCTCATCCTCCCCAGGCCCCTCAGCTGACGTGATTCCCTCTAAACCCTGCTGTAGCCTTATCCCCACCTTTCAAGACTCTCCATCACTCCACCTCTCCCCTCACCAGGCCCTCTCCTATCTCCACCTCCACCTTCTGTGAATCCTTTTCCTCCCCAAGGGCCTTCTCTGGCCATGTCGCCCTTTGCCTTTTATCACCTTTCCAGCACTTTTCCTGCGCTTTCGTTCTCTGGAGAGTTGGAAATTTGTGTCCTTGTCTCATGCCCTGAGTTTCTTTCTTCCTTGGTCATGTGCTGCATTTTCTCTGGGCTGTAGCCTAGCCTAGTCAGTGGATTTATGGGGCCAGCCAATAGAAAAATACAAAGCTCTCCCCTGATTTCATGAGCCAGGCCTTCGCCATATGGCCTTACACACACACACACACACACGCGCGCGCGCACACACACACACACACACACACACACACACACAGAGCTGGACCCAGCTGGGCCTCCACACAGACTCTGGGGTCTCCTGGACTCTCACCAGCACTGCTCTGACCTTCACTCTCCTGCCTGAGCTGTGGGACAGCCTGACGTGGAAACTTCTGGGTCTCTGACTGATCTCAGGTGGAGGAGGGACAGTTGTTCTCAGCTTCAGAGTCACTTGGAAGCATATTTCTGGGCATCACCTTCACAGTCTGTGAGTGCGCAGGTCTGAGGTAGGGCCCAGGAGTTTGCATTTTTAATGAACGAACTTCTTAAATAGTTTTCTGGCTTCATACAGTGAGGGGATCCAGGAAAGGGCTTCCAGTTAAGGGGGAGGGGAAGGGACTGAAGTTCCATGTCCATTTGACCCAGTCCCAGTTACCCCAAGGTAGTTAAGATACCTTCAGCTTCAGTGCATGTCTTGGCGACTTCTATTTTCAGTGAGAAAGCATTCTCTCCATCAACAAATAAATGATAGTCATAGTAACTTTTTTACTTGCTTTCCTGACAGGGGCATTATGACAACAGGAACTATATAATCCACGTACTTGGATTTAAATCCCAACACTAGCACTTACTGGCTGTGGCTGTTTATTTAAATGACATCCAATTTCTTCATCTATAAAATGAGATGACTGGTGACAAATTAATTCCTACCTTACAGACACTCTCCCGTTGCCATTGAGTCGGACTCCTAACTGATTCAGAGCTGAATCTCTGAGAGGTTCAGAGTCTATAAATCTCACAGGAGGAGATTGCCCTTCTTGCTGGTGAATTCGAACATCCTGCCTTTGGGCTGGCAGCACATCTCTTTACCCTCTAGGCCACCTGAATTCTCTGTCTTATTGATAGGACCTTGTTAACTCCTGTCATTGTTTGGTGGACGGTGGAAATTTGTGCTGTACACTGATCTCTTGAAGCTACTTGATTGGGCTTAGCCTTGCTCACATCCAGAGAATTTGACAGCATTTCCATATTTCTTCCCTTGTATTGGATGTAGCTGGGTAATCCCAGGCTGAAAAAGAATGTAAATTCCAGGTATCTCCCAAATCACCTCTTATTCCTGAGATGATCATGTCATTCTTTCATGCACTAATTTCTTCTTGCATTTAGTATATGTATTTTGAGCATATGGAATGCATCAGGCTATGTGCAAAGTATTAGAAATAAAATAGTGAATAAAATAGCAATTTGTTTGCTCTCATGGTACACATATTTTTGTAGGGAAGTAAATAAAATAAACAAGCAAGCTAACTGCAACCAAAAGTTACTGCAGCTCATACCCAGCTCAGTCTTCAGGGCTATCTGTCGGCACTGACTTAGTATTTTTGGTGGATCAGACGCTCTCCTTTGTGCTTCACATTTCTTACCTTATTTAATTCTGGTAACAAGTGCCTGTAAGAGGTTTTATCATTCATAAAGATAAGGAAAATAAAGTACAAAAAGCTTAGACAATTTACTCAAGGTCATATGCCTACTCGTGTGACCCCACCAGAATCCAGATCCCACTGTGTGGACTCATATTTCTAGTTCTTAACTACCATCTACTGTACTTCCATAATCCATGAGCAAAGTCTCAGCTCCTCCAAGGCCAGGTGGACAGACGGGTTCAATGACTTGTTCATCCCAGGGCGTCTCTCTGAATGAGTTGATTAGGAGAATGTATAAACCTGTTCTGGACGACGCGCAACCAGAATAATTCTTAGAAACAAGGATGGTGAGACGTTGACTTGGTTACTTAGGGTATATCATCAGGAAAGGCTGACAGCTGTGCTTGATACAGTGACGAGGGACACTTCATTTGAATTGACACGATAGGTGTAACATTGACCTCAAATGTGCTAACAGTTGTGAGGATGGCAGATTGTACATTTCATTCTGTCATCCATAAATTAGCCTTGAGGTGCAGTTGACTTGACAGCAGCTAACAACAGACATCCGGATGACGTCACTCCCTCTAGTCCACTGCCAACTGCTCGAATCCTGTCATTGCACAGAAATGATCCTGGGAGGACCTCTCACTGAAGGTCTTCACGCACTTACACAATACACATACCATAACCGAAAGACAAACCCAAAACCTGTTGCCATTGAGTTGATTATGACCCACAGTGACCCTGCAAGACACAGTAGAACTGCCCCATAGTGTTGACAAGGCTGTACTGTACGCAGAAGCAGAGGTTCCAATCGTCAGCCTTTTGGTTTGTGGCTGAGACCTTAACCACTGCACCATCACGCCTAACACAGACATAGACACACCACTTTGTGTTTGTATCTTGCTTGTGTAGGGAAAGGAGGCAGGAATAACTGATTTCTAGATTCTTAAAGTGGAAGTGGACCTTGACTATCCACCTTCTAGCTCACTCTCTCCCACACACAACTCAGGAAAGCTGGCCCCTCCTGGCATGCCAGATGGGTGGCTGTGTTTAGAAACCAGGTTGTCACAAAGCACCTGGATCCCGTCTCTAGACTGCTTAGACCAGTGGCTAAGCAAAAATGATACTCTTTATAATTCCCACTTTTGGTCTTATTTCTGACACCTGAAGTCATTTTCCAAGAACTTTCTTTGTCCAAATTAAAAAAAAAAGTGGGTCCTTCAAGACTACTATTTCTCTCGTCTCCTCACCCCTAACTGATATTCTTTTTCAGAGGAATCATAAATGCATCTGGTTTGGGTTGTTTTGGTGTTTTGTTTTGCTATTTTGCTGTCGATCAGAGTATCAAAATGTGTCTTTTCATTCAAAGAGTGGATCAAGGACATTGCCTCGTCTTCCCTCCCAAGTCTGCTTATGTGGGTGATTTGTTATATATTAGGGGTCAATATGGCGAGTCCCCTTTGCTTTGCCAAATTCTTTCCCACATATGTCATTATGAGACATATGTTAGCATGGTGCCAATCCACAAGAGCTCAGTAGATGTTTATGTCCCTCTCTTTTTCCATTAAAAACTTGGAGAAAACTCTCATGACCTGTGCCCATCTTCACAGGCTTATGTCTCCTTCTGTTTCTTTCCTTTGAATTCTTTTTTCAGTAACAAGGAAGAACACTTCATTGTTTCTTTCTTTTTAAACAATGACTTTTCTCTCCCCTTTTCTCCCTTCCAGAACATTTGTTCTGTCTGGAAATTAATGGAAATGTAACATTTGAAAAATACAACTCGATTTGACAGCAAATATGAACCTCCTTATCCAACTTTCTGATTTTTTTCCTCTCCCTTTCTCTTTCTCAAGATGCATATGAAATGTGTTTGACTGCCTCATTTTGGGGATATATTTCTGACATTCATTTTCCCAAGATACATGAGTGATTTCATAACGTTCCTAGTAGAACTTAAACAAGTGCCCTAATCTAGAAGAACCATCACAATGAGGGGGGAAAACAAATTAAAAAAACCAACAACAACCAAACCCTTGTTATCAACATTCCTTCTGAATTTAGATATACAAAGTCTCAACAAAATCTATCCATTAGCTCTGAATAATATCTAACAAAGATACTAAGTAATTTATCCCAAAAGGGCAAGATTAGTTTAATATTAAAAAAAATCTATCACTAGAATCCACTACATTCATATTGTTATTGTTGTTGGGCGCCATCAAATTAACTGTGACCCACAGGAGTTCTACGTTGCCTCAGTCTGTGCCGTCACCACAGTCTACACTGTGCTTACGCCTGCTGTTGCAGCACTATGTCCTCCCATCTTGACAAGGGTCTTCTTCTCCTTAGCCAACCCTTTATTTCTCCAAGTATGACATCCTCCTCCAAGGACTGGTCTCTCCTGATAACGTATCCAAAATATGTAAGACAAAGTCTTACGATCCTTGACTCTAGGGAGTACCCTGGTCACACTTCTTCCAAGATAGATTTGTTTGTTCTTTCCGCAGCCCATAGGGTGTATTATCCGGTGCGCTTCACCAACACCATCATGTTAATGTTTTTGTTGTTGTTAAGTGCCTTCGATTCAAGCATGGCTCATAGCGACCCTATGAACTAAAGGCTTGAAGCCCCTCTACAACTATCGACAGTCTATTAACAGGGTTAATAAAAAATTATCATCTCAATAGATGCAGAGAAAATGTTGGACAATATCTAACATCATGGAATGATACAATGACAATGACGAGTGTGAGCATGTACCTTAGATGATGAGGCTGGTGCAGGTTAGAGCAAGGTTCAGGTCTGTTGTTCATCGGGCCATTATGAGTTATCAGCAACTCAGTGACACCTAACAACAATAATATAGAACAAATTAGCAGACGAATCCCAATCCAGAGGGAGGTGTTTGTGAGATGGATGGATAGATGGATGGATGGATGGATGGATGGATGGACGGATGGGTGGAGATAGGCATGAGTGGAGTACAACTTTCACTGATGATATCTTCAGATCAGAAACACGGATTTAGGTGGAAACTGTAGAGTCTGAAAGGGACTCACACAGTGACTGGACATAGATGGAGACGGAGAATTAGAATTCAAGGGTAAAGTCTTGACTGGAGAGTCACTAATGGTGGTACTTGGGCCTGAAGTTGCGTGAAACTTTGGAGAAAGAAAGCAAAATTCAAGACCTGAGCTTTAGGGCAGCCCATAAATGTGGAGCAAAAGTGGAATAGTCAGCGGGAGCTCTCGTGGCCTAGTGGCAAGAAGCTGTGCTGCAATCCCCAAGACGCTCGCTCGGTTTGAATCCACCAGATGCTCCACTGGAGAAGGAGGGGCAATCTCCTCCTGTACCAGGCAGATCTGATTCAGCGGTACACATACAAAAAAATATTAATAAAATTTAAAAAAGAGTGGAATAGTAAGCAAACTGTGATAGAGTGGCTACCTTCAGCTGTAGAATCAACAGCTACTAACCCCAAGGTGCAGCTACTGCTGAGATGCTATGAGCAGGATGCATGCAGAGCAGAACTGTCAGTGAGAGGCTTTGTCACTCCTGCTGCCAGGTCTCGAGCAGAGAGACCATAATGTCCTGATTGATCGCCTGCTGACTGTGCCAGGGCACAAGGTTGTTGGGGGTTTTTTTTTGTTGTGATTTGTTTTGGTTTTTTTTAAGAAAGGAGTGTGGGGTGAGTGGAGCCCATGGGAGATTGAGCAGAGCAATGTGAGTGGACAAATGCCAGCAGTGAAAGGATGGTGACACATCAGGGAGAATTGATACTGAAAACTGCACAGCTTCACCTCTGCCTTCCGATTTTCACAAGCACCTAGACAAATGGTTCTCAAAGTATGGTCCACAGACAACAGCATCTCTCCTTCCTCGCAGAGCTTGTTAGAAACGCACATTCCTGGCCCTGTGCTAAACCCACTGGAGACTCTGGACGTGGACCTGGGAATGTGTGTTTTAACAGTTCTGCCAAGAGGATCTGATGTAAGCTCAAGTCTGAGAATTGAACACATGCATTTGCTGGGAAGGTGCCTGCAGGGGTGGGCTCATTTTATAAATATAAGACATGATGACTTTTTGTAAATTAGAAAGTGCTCTACAAAAGTAGACCACTGATTCATTCATCCCAGTGCCTTTGTTATTTTACCCAACCTCATTCAATAAGATTTACTCAGCTCTTAAGGCTTTGTTGGGAGGAATTACCCCTCTCCCCTTCTTTCTTTTCACTTTCCAAAAAGAAACTCAAAATTTGTCAGGGGCTAGGAGTTTTGATTGAAAGAAACTAACCTGATGGGAGGGAAAGGAGAGGAGGCCCAGCTGGGATTGGCCTCCAAGGACAGGTTTGTTTTACCTCAGCAGCAGGAGAGGGGTTTTGTTTCTTTCAGTGTAGAACATAGTTTGGGGATGGTGACTCAGTCCCTCTTGAAAGTCTTTAAATCTACACTGCAGCTCTGTCAAAATAAGATTAGTGCTTTCAGACATGGTGAAAGATGGGGGAGGTTCCCCCAAATGCAGGGCTGTGGAGCCCTGAGTGAGCTTTCAGTAGAGGGAGAAGCAGCCTGAACACCCCAGTTTCCTAGTGGGTGAAGGGAACAGCCCTAATAGCACATTTCCCTTCTCTCTTGCTGGGAACAATAATTTCTGATTTCTGCATCTCAGGTTAAATCACAGTAGGAGCTGCAAGGAGTGGAGCATGCTTTTTGCTGCAAAGGAGATATTAAACTGTCACAGTGTCCGTAGCACACAGAGCGACTTGTCTGAAATGCTGAAATGCCATGAAATCACTTTGACTTGGCCCACGATGACGTCAGCTTCGGCAGCCACAGTCTTTGTCCTGGGTTTCCTTCGTGCCCTGGAACTCTGTAATAGTCTTCCAAGCTCTCCGGGTGCCAGGGTTCCGAGCGACAAGTGCAAGCAGGCATTTAAATCGAGGGTTCCTGTGAGCCGCTGGGGATTTGGTCCAGATTTGGAGCTGTTCGCTATCAGACTCACCCACTGCCATCAAATGGATTCTAACTCGTAGCAAGTGGTCTTGTAGGACAGAGTAGAACTTCCCCATCAGGTCTCCAAGGCTACAAATCTTTACAAAAATGCCCATGTACCTCAGCTGTGGAGAAGACTCAGGGTTTGAACAGCCAACCTTTCACTTGGCAGCCAGATGGTGCCTTCTTGGCTATCAAATCCTCATGAATTTATTTCACCTGAGAAGCATGAACAGTTGCAGTGATGCTTTGAAGGCCCTCCAGGAGCTGAGAGAAAAAAGCAAGTGAATTTTTCTGTCAGCTCTGTGCTCACAGTTGCTGTCTGGCAAAGCACTGCTGAGTTTATGGAGGCCTTTTAATAGGAACCTCAAAATTGCCTACTTAGCTGTATCAGATTATGATAGCAGAAGACTCACAAATTGAAACTCACCCCTTGATGTGCTGCTGTTTTAATTTGAATCTAGTGGGTTTGCCATTTTCATAGGCACTTAGTCAAGTGAAACAACCTTCAGTAGAATTGGGATGTAGATGAAATGCGTTTGGAGCTTACTCGCCTCTCAAGCTTAAGTAGTCTAAACCACCAAGCCCATTCTTTCTAGGGTCTAGGGAAGAAGGTAAGGAGTTCTGGTAGCCTGAAAGAAGACCCCAAGTAGATGGATTCACACAGTGATTACAGCAGATGGGCTCAGGTATATCAGAGATGATAAGGATGGCACAGGATAGGACAAAGTTTGGGTCTGTTTTTCATAGGGTCGCTAAGAGTCATAATCATAACAACAACAATAACGGAGTGGATAAGGAGTTATGCTGCCACACCAAAATCAGGCAGTTTGAATCTACCAGCTGCCCCTGGAGGAAAGATGGGAAGTGTCGCTGTCCGTTCGCCAACAACAAACAGTGACACCCTGATGGGGGTAAGCATGAAGGAGACACACCACTCCGGGAGCCATTCAGAGAGTCAATCCAGCTCAGTTTTATTGGGGGCTGCAACACACTTATATACGAGCAAGTAAACAGGAAGACAGGATAGGGTGGGCTTGCAGACACGGGACGTGCAGATTGGATAGGAGAACCTCAGCCTCATGAGGACTATTCCCAGCTCAGCAGATGCGGCAGCCATCTTCCCAGGTGGCAAGCTTTCTCAAGCTGGTACGGCCAAACACAGGAGAGCTTTCTCTACCCTGTATTAAGGGCCGTTGGGAGGCTCGCACTTATCCGGAGCTTAGGCATTCTGTCCCGGCCAGAGGCACTCCCTTCCTTCTCAATATTCCCCAACAGGGAAGTCTCTTCCCATACGATGTAGAGCCTCTGAAAACTTGCTAGAGAGTCAGATATGTGCTGGTCCCAACTCTCACCATGTAACAACAACGACAGTGAAGAAGGTGCAGCGTGGTTCATTAGCAGAGTTTTTGCCTGCCCTCTAGAAGACCCAGGCTAGAGTCTAGTCAAGGTATCTCGTGCACCAACACCAGTGGAAGATTTGGGGATGTTTTGTTTTTTTTTAACAGGTTTCAACAAAGCTTTCAGACTAAGAAAGAGTAGGTAGAAAGGCCTGGTTATTTACTTCTGAAAAATCATAAAATTGCCATGGGTCCCAACACTTTGATCCCATGCATGGGATCCCCATGAGCTGGTGTCACCTCAACAGCTGCACCAACAATGAGGGAGGGAGGAAGCTCGTGTGTTGGGTGTCTTCTGTGTGGAGGATGCTTTCTCCAGCTGTATCTCTGTATTATCTCATTTAATTCTGCAGTAAGACAGTTATCCACTTAATTCTTCAACTCTCTATAAAAATAGAAGTTCCTATGGTGATTAATTTTATAAAGAATACTGCATGAGAATGGATGAAACACAATGTGAATGAAGAATAGTGTGAAACACAATGTTTACAAACTTTGTAAACAAACTAATATAAATTAAAAAACAAAAAAACAGGAGAAATGGGTTGTCTCCTCCCATGTGATTTGTTGTTCTTGTTGATTGCTGTCGAGTTGAGCACGATTGATAATGAACAAAAGACTTAATACCTTTCTATAACTATCATTGTTTCTCCAAATTCATAGAGTTTCTATAGGCATGTGGTTTAGGAAGTGGATGCCACTCCTACTTCCAAACCTTTTTTACAGCTGGGAGCGCCACCAAACACGGTCCACACTGGGAGATCATTATGGCCTTTGACACTCCAATGGTGCAAGGTTCAGCATCACAGCAAACTCAGATTACCTCAGTACAGCAAATTGACAAAGAGTGATGTTCAAAGTAGAAGAATGTTCCTCCAAAATAGAACAACAATAGTCTCACTTAGCTGTGATTAAGTGCCATCAAGTCAAATACAACTCACAGGGACCATATGAACAAAAGATCTGAAGTCCCCATGTGATTTACTGCCTCTGAAAACCCATTGGAGGATCCGTTTGTTCTGACCCAATAGCATATAACAACATAAAAACAGATCTTATAGAGGTCTCTTAGATAAAATCATCCCAGCTGGTGCAGCTCTGCCCTAAAGTCCAGAGGTCTCATTCCTGATGGAAGAAAGCTTTTTCAAAACTCGAGGAACAACTTTGTTGGGAGACGGGGTGTAGGAGTTCTGGTCACTAGTTTATTCAGCAAATGAACACTAATGGGGCGCCAACTGCATGCCCTGAACACTGGCTCGTGTCTGAGGAATTGGACCGGAGCCAGCGGACACACGTGCAGGTCCTTTTGGTGCCACAAGGTGAATGCTGGAATGGAGCCATGTTTGCTGACTCCCAGAGGGCACGACCTCTGAGCCCAGCCACTTGGGAGAAAGCTTCCTGGAGGAGATGGCATTTGACCAAAGTCAAGAGCAACAAGTGGGTGTTGACCAGGTAGAGAAGGCAGTGGGTGACGTCAGAGATAATGGGAACTCTGAATTCAGTATTTCTCCCACCAGCCCAGAATTTATTCTCCTTCAGTATTTTCTCCCAGGCTACAACAAAAAGAAGTGCTGTTTTTCAAAAGCATAAAGAATCATCCAAAAAAAAATCTGTATTTGTTTCAAATGGAAGTGGCTGCTGCCAGATAAACAACAAAGTTGCTTTGTCAGAACTCGGGTCTGTATTTATTTCTTTGTCTCTGTTTAATTATGCTAATCCCTCAATGGTTTCCCTTGGGGCTGTGCAGATCACCAGTGGCCATAAATCTCCAGCATTCTAAAAACAATATGAAATGTCCCTGCACACGCAGCCAGCTGGCAGGCTTGCTGTTTGTAGGACTGTTGTCTGCAGCGCTAGTAATAATAGTCGCTCGTGTTCCCACCTCACTCTGAGCCCTCCTAGGCTGTCAATACATTCAGCAGCTCCGAGAGGGTGACAATCACTCTGAGATGTATTTGGTAACCAAACTTGGGGGCTACCAGTTATAAAGGGGAGGGCTGGCTGCTGGCTCTGGGCTTGCAAGGATTTCAAGGATCTTTTATTCAATTACGTTCTTTGAGTCTCAGGCCTGGCTTTGTGTTGGCGGCACTGTGGTCTGCATCCAATCCCCAGTCATTCTAATTTAATGGGGCTTGGGGTACAGAAGGAAGCAGTTTTTGGAGATAGAGAATCTTGCTGGGAAAGGTAGAGGGTCAGTGAAAAGGAAGACCTTCAATGAGATGGTGATGCAGTGACTACAGCAGTGGCCATGAGCATGCTTCAAAGATAATGAGAGTAGTATGAGATAGGGTGAGGTTCAGATCTGTTGTTCATAGGGTCGCGATGAGTCATAGTTGATTCAGCTGTACCTAACAAAAACAATAGGGAACAGGGAGTTTGGGGGATTGTACCCAGGCATTGGGATTTTTTAAAAAAGGAAAAAAAAAAACCCACCTCCCCAGATGGTTCTAATGGACAGCCAAGGTTGGCTCCACGGCTTCTGTAGATGGGAGTACATCTCTGTTGGTAGGATTCTAGTCCAGTGCTAAGAGAATAGACATTTCTTTGGTTCCCTCTACATATTCCATACTTGAATTGTGCTAATGAAGAATATTGAATATACTATAGATTTCCAGAAGAACAAATCAAATCAGTCCTAGAAGAAATAGCATCAGAATGGTCCTTCAAAAAGAGGATGAGAAGAGCGAACTAGGGGGGAGGCAGTGGGTAGGGAGAAAAGTGCAACAATGAATGACTGGAAACTCTAAGTCTCTGTAAACTTTCATTTAAATTAATATTTAAAAAAAGAAGAAGAAAAGAGGTTGGCTAGACTTCATTTTGCTTGGTCTGGACATGCCACCAAGAAGACATCCTGTTTGGTTAAGTGTAAGGACACAAAAAGTTGGGGAAACCCCGGGAACATGTAATAACATAATAGCCACATCAATAGTGGAGCCATACCAACAACAATACGCAAGATGGCTCAGGACCACTCAGCACGGTGGCCTGTTATGCACAGGGTCACCATGAGTCCGAGCAGAGAACACCCTCCCCTCCCCAGGAGGGGATTTTCTTTTGGAAAATCAGATTATTTTTTTTAAGTTCCTGATTTATGGCTTTTGAAATGTTACTTTCAAAATTATTCTTTTGTAACATATTAATTTTTTCAGTATCATAAAAGGCACTACTTAAAGCTTTATTTAGGAAGCTTTAGAATGTTGTTTGTTGATTTTGTGCCATTGAGTCACCTACAACTCAGAGCAACCTTGAGAACAACTGATCTGAATCCTTCCCTGTCCTGTGACATCCTCTCCCATATCCTCAAGGCCATTGTTACAGTCCCTGGGTCATTTTGTGAGGCCTTCCTCCCTCTCTCTCACCTTTCCCACCATGATGTCTTTTCCAAACACTTGCCCCTCTTCCCAGCATGCCCAAGTACGTAAGACAAAATTTTCCCATCCTGGCCTCCAAGAAGCTCCCTGATTGCCCTTCCTCTAGGATAGACTCACGTGATGTTTACTGGTTTTGTTGATTAAGACATTTGACTTGACAGATCAGAACAAATTACGGATAATTTGAGAAAAATGAGAAGTTGAAAACTGATAATAGTAAATAAAAGAATAACATTCACATGTATGCTCACTGCTGCTTCCCATCCGCTGCTAGGCAGAGCCCCCACTGGACATGGGGAGGAGACAGCCGCGGCTGGAGCAGATATGGGGAGAGAACCCGGTGGAGCATGGCGGCCTCCCCCACAGTGAGGAGTTGTGCATGGTGGGTGGCAGCTTATTCCTGGTGATGCGGCATCATTTTCCAGCCAGTAAGCCCCAGTGCGGGTCGCTCTCCCCTACTCATAAAGCTTAGAGTCTAGGAAGAGAGACGGTAAATTCATCACTGTGAGGACTAGAATCAACATTGTGGTCCATACTCCCAGGAGAAAGTTCAGAGTGCACCAGCCATTGAGGGGAGATACTGAAAGCTTCGAGGACTCGTCAGACATGCTCATATATGACACAAGGTTCCTGTCAAGTTGGTTCTGACTTATGCTGACCTTGAGCTTGTAGAGTAGAATGGAATCAACTCATAGCTGACAAATCATTGGGCTTCCAAGGCTGTCAATCACATGAGAGGAGATTATCCATCTATCTTCCATGGAGCTGCTGGTGGAGTCAAACTACCAGAGAGGGTTTCTAATCTTTGGGTTAGAAGCACAGTTCTCCATGGGTTACAGCACTAGAGCTTCCTAATAGAATACAAGTTCTGTAACAGCAGGAACCCTTTTATTTTGTTCACTGGTATATGCCTTATACCTGCAACAGTATCTGGAAAATAATAGGTGCTCATTTTATATTATTGAATAAATACCTTATAATTCCACACGGTCAAATACCTTTGCATAGTCAATAAAGGACAAATAGACATTCTTCTGGTATTCCTTACTTTCAGCCAGGATCCATCTGACATCAGCAATGATATCCCTGGTGCCACAGCCTCTTCTAAATCGTGTTTGAATTTATGGCAGTTCCCTATCTATGTACCGTTCCAGCCAATTTTGAAGGATCTTCAGCAGTATTTTGTTCGCATGTGATATCAGTGGTATTGTTTGATAGTTTTCACATTCAGTTGGATCACCTTTCTTGGGAATTTGGAACAAATATGGACCTCTTCCAATGCATTCTAACCACTGGACTGATAGGCAGCATCATAATGGATGGAGAGGAGATTGATACTGTCGATAGCTTCGTCTTGCTTGGATTCACAATTAACCCTTGGTACAAGCAGTCAGGAAATAAGGAGACACATTGCACTGGGAAAATCTGAAGATAGGGACCACTCCAAATTATTGAGGAGTAATTATGTCAGTTTAAGGACTAAAGTGCATCTAATTCAGGCCACAGTCTTTCTGATTACTTGCTAGGCAAGTGCGAGCTGGACAGTGCCTAAGGATGACAGAAGAAGAATTGATGCTTTTGAACTGTGGTATTGGAGAAGAGCACTGAACGCCCCATCGATGGCCAAGAGAATGTCTTGGAGAGGGTGCAGTTGGAGTGTTCTTTGGAGGCAAGAATGATGAGGCTTTACCTTACATACTTTGGACGTGTTTCTAGGAGGGGCTATTCCTTGGAAAAGGATATGAGGCTGGGAAGGGTGGAGGGTTGGTGAAGGAGAGGAAGACCTTCAACCAGGTGGGGTGATGTAGTGACTGCTGCAGTGGGCTCTTATGTGTCAAGAATTGTGAGTATGGTACAGGACAGAACAGGGTTCAGATCTTTTGTTCATAGGGTCACTATAAGTCGTACTTGACTCAATAGTACCTAACAACCTTATAATTCAGCTTTTCTTAGATATCTGCCGGGGCATATGATGCATTGTAGCTTTTGTCATCTGTGATTATCTTTGGAAGCTGCGTTGTTGTTGTTGTTGTTGTTGTTGTTGTTGTTAGGTGCTGTCCAGTCAAGTAAGACTCATAGTGACACTATGAACAACAGAGCTGAGTTCTGTCCTATTCTGCGCCATCCTTATTATCCCTGACATATTTGAGTCCATTGCCACAGTCACTATGTCAACCCATCTCGTTAAGGCTTTTCTTTCTTTCCTGGATCCACCACTTTTTCAAGCATGATGTGCTTTTCCAAGGAACAGCCTCCTTAACAACATGCCCAAAGTATCTGAGACCAAGTTGCACCATCCTTTCCTCTGAGGAGCACTCTGGCTGCACTTTCTCCAAGACATATCTGCTTGTTCTTTTGGCAGTCCATGGGATAGTCAGGACTCTTCTCCACCACTACAACTCACAGGCATTAATTCTCCTCTGCTATCTTTATTTATTGTCCTGTCCTTAGATGCATAGCAGGTGATTGGAAAGATTGGCCTGAATCACACATACCTTAGCCTTTAAAATGATGTCACTTCACCGAAGACGACATTCAGATGGCTAACAAGCACATGAAGAAATGCTCAAAATCCCTAGCCCTAAGAGAGATGCAAATTAAAACAACTATGAGAT
>NW_006400032.1:3178595-3240199 GCF_000299155.1 Elephantulus edwardii
TAATAAAATAAAATTAAAAAATGTAATAAATGTATGTCACAACTCTTAAAAAAATAAAATAAAATGATATATGTCCTTGCTCTTTGGGACTTTGGAGAGGTCTCTGACAAGAGACATCAATTTGTCAGTGCTACATGTCTCCTGATCTCTTGACTGCTGGTACTAAGGGTGTGGATTGTGAAGTCACCTAAGATGAAATTATTGACAGTTTCAGTCTTTTCTCCACCCATCATGATGTTTCCTATTGGCCAAGAGGTGAGAATTTTTTTCTTAGTGTTGTGATATAATCTATATTGAAGGCTATAGTCCTTGATCTTCTGCAGCAAACGCTTCAAGTTTTACTTGCCATATGAAGCAGTTCTACTCTTTCCTATAGGGTCAAAATGAGTAGAAATAGACTCAGTGACAATGAATTTGATATATTGAGTTTGGGGAATATTCCACTTATTGGCGTTTTCTTTACTTCTAAATTTTTTTGAAATGTCAATGAGAGTTCCTGGTTGAAAATATTAATTCATCTAACTTTTTATCATTCTTAAATCAATAAAGCAGACTCTATGCTGTTGTTAGGTGCCCTTGAGTTGAGTATGACAAATAGCAACCTTATGAACCATGGATCTGAACCTTATCCTATCCTGTGCCATCTTCACACTTCCTGACACACTAGAGCCCATTGTGGCAGTCACTGTGTCAGTCCACCTGGTTGTGGGTCTTCCTCTCCTTTGCCAACCCTACCAAGCATCATGTCCCTCTCCAAGGAAGAGCCCCTCCTAGCAAAATGCACAGAGTACGTAAAGTGAAGCCTCATTGTTCTTATCTCCAAAGAGCACTCTGGCTTCACCCTCTCCAAGACATATCTGTTAGTTCTCTTCACCGTCCATAGGGTGTTCAGTGCTCTTCTCCAACAGCACAACACAAAGGAGTCAATTCTTCTTCTGTCATCCTTATTCATTGTGCAGCTCTCAGATGCATAGCAAGTGATTAGAAAGACCATGGTCTGAATCAGACATACCTTAGTTCTAAAACTGAGATTATAGTAAAATTTAGCTGTTGGATTCAGGCATTAATCCAGTATTTCAGTTCATTGCATTTTTACCATAACTTTTGTAGTGATAATTTTTAACATACTGGGTTTTTTCCTATTAGATAGAAAATTCTCTCTAGTATTTTTAATACTTTTACTGTGTTCTGATGTCCTACGACTTTAATGGTAAAAACCCCAGGGAGATCCAGTTCTATTTCCTAGGCTCTTGGGTGAGAAACAGCGTCATCATGTCAGATTGTTTATGCGAGGACTGAAGCAGTGATGGATTGAAAAAACATGCAGCATTTCCATCCTGTGATTTAGTCTCGGTTGCACTGCATTAGATGCATTCCTGTAAATGTATTCTTATATTGCATTTGAATAAATAGCCAGGGTTCAGCACTTTGTGGATATTCAATACTACTTTTACCTAACTCCCTTTCTAGTTTCTTTACTTTCAGACAAGATCCATCTGACATCAGCAGTTATATCCCTGATGCCATGACCTCTTCTAAATCCAGCTTGAATATCTAGTAGTTCCCTGTCAATGTACTCTTCTAGTTAGTTTTTTTATATTGTTCAGCAAGATCTTTCTTGCATATGGTATTAGTGGTAATGTTTGATGATTTTCACATTCTATTGTATCACCTTTTTTTTTAATTGGAACAAGTATGGATCTCTTACAGTCAGTTGGCCAGATGGCTGTCTTCCAAATTTCTTGACACAGATTGGTAAGTATATCCAGAGCTGCATCTCTTTTTCTGTTATTTGTTGTCAAGTTCTCAAATTCATAGCAAAAGACTATGACCTAAATCAGGTGCACCTTAGTCCTCAAACTGACATCATAGCTCCTCAATAATTTAGAGAGGCCCCTGGCTACAGACCTTCCCAATGCAATACATCTTCTGATCTCCTGGCTGCTGGTACCAAATGTATTGATTGTGGATCCAAGTAAGATGAAGTTGTTGACAGTTTCACTCTCTTTTCCATTTGTCCTGATGTTGTCTATTGGTCCAGTGGTGAGGATTTTTGTTTTCTTGACATTGGGATACAATCCATATTGGTAGCTGCGTTCTTTGATCTTCTGCAGTAAGCTCTTCAAGTTCTCCTCACTTTCAGCAAGTAAGATCGTGTCGTCTGCATAATGAAGGTTATTGATGAGGCGTCCTCTGATTCTGATGCATATTCTTCATAGAGTTCTCAGATCATTTGCTCAGTATATAGATAGAGTATGTATGGAGTAAGGATACAACTAGGGGCTCAAGTATATTAGAGGTGGTGAGAATGACACAGGATAGGGCAAGGTTCAGATTTGTTGTTCATAGGGTCACTATGAGTCATTGTTGGCTCAATGGCACCTAACAACAACCTTCTTTGGCTTCTCCATTTCCCTCATTTCATATTGGGATTAATAAATAATGCAAAGAGGATTTCAGAGATCCGTAGATAGGTAGATGATAGATAGATAGATAGATAGATAGATAGATAGATAGATAGATAGATAGAGGAAAGTGACCAAAGAGAGTGATACAGACTTGGGAATTAGTAGCAGATCTTGGACCTGCAATGTTTTCAGTGATTTAGCTGGTCTTGTAACTGTGCTCTCCCTCAGCTTCCCCATCTGCAAGATGTCAAAGACAGTGCCAAATTATCCTAGTCTAAATCAGTGGGAGTACCGTGGTGAAGCACTTTAAGTTCCCTGAGGAACAGTACTTGATTTGTATTTGAGAGTACATATGCTGGCTCATAGTAATTTATAGTTTTTAAGAACCATCCAAATATTTCCAGAGCACTTTCTTTGACATGAGAAAATACAAACTGATGCTATTTAATGGTATTTAGTGCCTTTACTACACTTGGGTAATTTCAACTTTGAAAAAAGATGTTTTTGTGTTTACATAGAAACCCACTTGGAAGGGAAACTCATAGAAACATGAGCAGCAGTTAATCTGGCTGATAGGATCACAGTAGGTGGGATTATTTGCAGTTTTTGTCCATATATTTTTGTTTCCCAAATTTTTTTACTATGCTTTGTTTTTAAGAGTTATTTTCCTTTTTTAATTGTTGTAGACACATATAATGTAATTTGATATTTCAACCACTTTTTAAGTGTAAAGATCAGTGACGTTTGTCACATTCACGATATTATGAAACCTTGTTCACTCGTTCACCTTGCTCTCTATATTATGGAACCTGCTATTTACAAAACCTTGCTCATCACTCCAGACAGCAACCCCGCACCCCTTAGGGGACAATCCTCCATTCTTCCCTTTCCCCTGCTCCTGGTAAACCTGTTATCCCCTTTCTATCGCCATACATTTGCCTATTCTAGATTTTTCATGCTAGTAGAAGAAGGTAATCTTTATCCTCATGTGTCTGGGTAATTACACCTAGCAATGTTTTCAAGGTTCGTCCACATTGGAGCAGGCATTAGAACTTCACTTCTCTTTACAGCTGGTATTAAGAGTCACTCAGCAGTGCAAGAAGTCAACACATTTGACTGCTAACCAGAAGGTTGGAGGTTTGAGTCCATCTAGAGGATGGACTCAGAGGAAAGACCTGTTGTTCTACTTCCAAAAAAGCCAGTGATTTAGAACTCTGTGGAGCACAGTTCTACCTGATACACCTGGGGTCACCATGAGTCACAATCAATTGACTTGATGGCAACTGGTTTATAGAACATTTTTTTTTATCATCCATATGTTAATGGGCATTGGGGTTATTTCCATCCACCTTTTGGCTATTGAGAGTTTAAGAATTATTTTAATAAGTGCTATGGAGTCCTTTGTTGCACTGCCCTGTGCTGATGGTCCCGTCTTCTTTGAGTTTTATACTTACGATGCAACCCTTGCTTCAGTCCAGGACCTGTGTGCAGTGGAGGACCATGCCTGTGAGCAGCTCTGTGTGAACGTGCCAGGCTCCTTCGTCTGCCAGTGCTACAGTGGCTACACCCTGGCTGAAGACGGGAAGAGGTGTGTGGGTGAGTATTCCCTCCTGCCTCGCTTAGTGAGGAGGGAGGAGTGAAGCATAAAGAGGCAAGAGGAAGGCTCAGCGGGCACTTGCCACACATAAAATCACCTCTCCTTGGGTTCCAACAAAGTGCTCAGTTCTTTGCCCTAGTTAGTCAGTCAGGTTTTTTAACCTTTAAAGATTTAATGCTGAGATCAGCATTTTCTCATTCTGTGTTCTCAGGGGGGAAAATTATTACCATCTGTGTAAAAATACATGGATCTCTCCCAGTCCATCACTCAGGTGTCTGTCCTCCAAATTTCCCGCCTGGCAAGCACGCCCAGGGCTGCATCTGCCATTTGAAACGTGTCAATTTGTATCACATCAGTTACCTGGGCCCTTATATTTTGCCAATGCATCTGGTGCAGCTTGAACTTCTTCCTTCATTGTCTCTTGATCATATGGTACTTCCTGAAATTTCTGACATCTCCAAATTATTGAGGAGGAATAATGTCAGTTTGAGGACCAAGGTGTGCCTGATCCCAGCCATGACAGTCACTTGGGAGTTACTCTTACATATGACAGCTGGACAATGACTAAAGATGACAAAAGAAGAATTGAAGACTTTGAACTGTAATGTTGGAGAAGAGTACTGAATATCCCATGGACGGCCAAAAGAACAGAGATATGTCTTAGAGAAGGTGCAGCCACAGTGCTCCTGGGAGGCAAAGAAGAGGCAGAGGGTAGGACAAGTTTCAGAACTGCAGAGGCAATATATCACACGAAAGGAGATTGCCACCCTTCTCCTGAGGTGCAGCTCATGGATTCAAACCAGTCTTTGGATTGGAAGTGCCACTCCTTATCTGCTTGGCCACCAGAGCTCAAAGTTATTCGAACCTTAAATACAAGTGATGCAGTCCTATTTCCTTAACAGTTCATGCCACGACAGCACAGAATTCATTTCCACATTCAAATAATCAGGACGACAGTTTACCTGCTAATGTAATTTAATCATGGCCCATATTAAATTCAGGGTGCTGTGGTGGCATGGTGGGTAGGGTGCTGTGCT
The DNA here is from genome assembly GCF_000299155.1 of Elephantulus edwardii. Taxonomy (NCBI): domain Eukaryota; kingdom Metazoa; phylum Chordata; class Mammalia; order Macroscelidea; family Macroscelididae; genus Elephantulus; species Elephantulus edwardii. The sequence goes on from NW_006400032.1 coordinate 3,183,638, forward strand.
GCCAATCCAAGGTAAGCAGTTCGAATCCACCAGCTTTTCTGTGGTGGGCCATCTCCTCATTTGTCTCCTAAATGACAATCTCTGAAAATTCACTGTAGGGTCCACTATGAGTCGATTCTGACTATCGGATGGCCATGCATTCAGGCCATCTTTAGCATGCTTTCCAAATTTGATGGGAATGTGCCTAGTCCTTGTCTACAGATGTAGCAACCGATAATTATATTTTTATGTTGTTGTTGTTGTTAGGTGCCACCGAGTTGAGTTCGACTCCTAGCAGATCAGAACCCTGTCCTACCCTGTGCCATCTTTACAATCTCTGACACACACCAGCCCATTGCTGCAGTCGCTATGTCAACCCACCTGGTTGAGCGTCTTCTGCTCCTTCGCCCTCCCTCCATATTTTTAAGAATGATCTCCTTCTCCAAGGGATAGCCTCTCCTAGCAACAAGCCTAAAGTATGTGAGACGAAGATTTATCATCTTTGTTTCCAAGAATCACTGTGGCTGCACGTTTTCCAAGATATATGAGTTTGTTCCACGGGATATTCAGTACTTTCCCCAACACCACAGTTCAAAAGCATCAGTTCTTCAGTTATTCTTATTTATTCATTGATCAGCTCTCAGCTACCATTAAATTGTTATTCATTTCCATCCAAAACCTACATTTTTGAAAGCTCAATTATTTTTATCTTTGAAGATAAGTTTTCTGCTATACGTGCTTTATAGGTGTTTATTTTCTGCCTTGTATTCCTGAGCAACTTAATTGTTTGCATTTTATCTGCCAATTGAATAGTAAATATTGAGGATCAGGGGCGTGTTGTTCTTCATCCTTCACAGAGCGGACGAACGATGTGTTTTTCTTGAGTCATTGAGCTTGAGTGACTGATAACAGTCTCGTTCTTGCAATTTCCATCTTTCCCCTTTGATTGGTTTTTAAATTGCAAAGTCTAAACATTTGCTTAGTTAAAAAAGATTTTAAAAGATGATGCATATGTACAAAATCAAACTCTGAGTGTTCTGTCTACTCAAAATCTATTTCTTGCTAAGACTTTTGTTTATTCTTCCTGCCTTTCTGAAAAATGCTTCAGCTGTTGCCTTAGTTATTATGAGGTGTTAGAACAGAAATGTCATGACTGGATGGTGTTAAGAAACAGAAACTTGATTTGTTACAGTTTTAGAGGTTGGACGTCCAAATTGAGGGTGCCTTTTCTAGGCAAAGTTTTTCCTTCTTTGTCAGCTCTGGAGAAATGTTCTTGTCTCTTCTGCTGATCTACTTCTGAGCAACTTTTATGTAACATCTCTCATTCTTCATCCCTGCCTTCTTGTTTGTTTAAGCATTCTTTTCTTTTTTTTTTTTTTCATTTTCAGCAAGTCATCATTATTGCACATTTCCAATGCATCAGACTTTGTTTTTCCTCAGAAAATTACTTTCTTCTTTTTTTCGGGGCTGCATTTATTTAATTTTTCTAGATATACACCCAAAGTTGAAATCAACTCTACAATTGGCAGTATCTTATAGATAAAGTATAACTACGATACTGGAACCACCACTTGAAAAACGTACAAGCTTGGTACATTAGCTGATTGGTTTGCGTTTTCCCCTTAAGGTCAGACACCACCTCTTCATTTACTTTATCTGAACCCAAGTGAGGAGGAGCCTGAGGCCAAAGGAGATCATCAGGGCACAAAATGTAAAGAGACATTCACTCCACAGGTGTTGGGTTGTGATGACCACAGGCTTGAGTGCCTAGTCTTGGTCTCGATCTGACTCAGTCGCCTGAAGATGTATTTCTGATACAATGCCATACAAATTTTGCATTTTTCCACACCATAAGCCATTATTGTTATGACTGTTTCACTTTTAAGGAACATAATTAAAATGCTATTTCCCGCATGTCTTTGTCATCCTTGCCTGCAAGGAGCATTCCAGCTGCACTTTCTTCAAGACATACCTGTTTGTTCTTTTAGCAGCGCTTGGGATATTCAGCACTCTTCTCCAACACCACAGTTCAAAGGCATCGTCGATTCTTCTTCTGTCATCCTTATTCATTGTCGAGCTCTCAGATGCATAGCAAGTGATTAAAAAGACCATGGCCTGAATCAGGTGCACCTTAGTCTTCAAACTGACATCATTGTTCCTGAGTAATTTGGAAAAGTTCCTGACTGCAGACTTCCCTAGTGCTGTATGTCTCCTAATCTCCTAACTACTAGTACCTAAGGTGTTGATTGTGGATTCAAGTAAGAGAAAGTTGTTGACTGCTTCAGTCTTTGTTCCATTTATCATGATGTTGTCTATCAGTCCAGTAGGGAGGATTTTTATCTCCTTGATGATGAGATGTAATCCATATTGAAGTCTTTTATCTTCTGCAACAAGCATTTTAAAATCCTCTTCATTTTCAGCAAGCAAAGCTATGCTATCTGCATAATACAGGTTGTTGATGAGTCTAATATTTTAAAAATCGGATGTGGTTCTTAGCAAGAATAGTAGCTGGAGGATTTAACATGGTATTACTGCTGCCTTCAGAATGTACTCCCACCTTCTCCTGTGGCAGTTACCCTCTGTGAGGAGGAGGTGGTTGATATTTACAGAGGGGACAAAAGATGAGAGGATTGATTTTTATAGTGAAAGGTTAGATTTTTTAATTCATCAGCCAACTCCTCATATGTGACGTTCAGTTTCCTCCCCAGATGCTAACTGTTGGATCTCTCTTGTGTTATTATCAAGATCAATAAGAAACCCTTTCTCTGAGTTTTTAAAGCCCACATTTAGAAGTCTAGTCATGACTTGAACAGAATGAGTTTTGTGAATCTGACTTTTGTGTCTAATTCTGGTGACCTAGTGGATAGCAATTTTTCCCCCAGTGGCTTCTTATTCATCTCAAAGTTGCACAGTGAATAAAGATGGATGACAAAAGAAGAACTGATGCTTTTGAATGGTGGTGTGGAGAGTACTGAATCAGGGACTGTTAAAAGAATAAGTTGATCTCAGAGGAAGTGCAAACACGATGCTCCTTAGAAACAAGATTGGCAAAACATCATTTCACATACTTTGTGCATGCGTCAAGAGAGGCTAGTCCTTGGGAAAAGACATCTTGTTGAAAAAGGTGGAAGGTCAGAGAAAGAGAGGAAGACCCTCAAGCAGATGGGTTGACGCAGTGGCTGTGACAATGGATTCCAGTGTATCAGAGTTGGGGAGGAGGATGGTGCAGGACGGGGCAAGGTTCAGATCTGTTGTTTCCAGGGTCGCTATAAGGTGTAGTCAACACAATGAGTCCTAACAACAACAACAGTGGGGAGAGAGCTGTGCTGCCAACCAAACAACAGATGGTTTGAACCCATCAGCTATTCCGCGGGAGAAAGATGGGCCATCTCCTTCCACGTGATTTGCACCCTCTGAAAATCCGCTGGAGCATCAGTGTGGATGCTAAGCCAGTTTTTTTTTTTTTTTTCATTTTATTTTATTATTTTACATGTGTGTACCATCAAATCAGATCTGACTGGTACAGGAGGAGATTGCCCCTCCTTCTCCAGCAGAGTCTCTGGTGGATTCGAACCACATACCTCTGGGATTGCAGTGCAGCTTCTTGCCACTAGGCCACCAGAGCTCCCGAATAAGTCAGCTTTGATTCACAAGCAATAGTAAGTGATAGTAGCTCAAGAAGTGCCTGCAGTTGTACAATGGTGAAGCACTTGGATGTTAATGGAAAGGTTGATGGTTCAAATCCACCAGTGCTCTTTGGGAGCCTGATGTGGTGTGACAATCAGTGTCCATAAAGATTACAGCCTTGGAAACCCTAGTGCAGTTCTACCTTGTTTTAGAGAGTTGCTCTGAGTCACAGTTGACTTGATGGCAGGGCTCTTACGGGACCACCTGCTCAGCAAGTAAATGCATTCTACCATTTCTGGAAAACAAAACATTTTCTTTCTCTTACTTTGCAATCATCATACTTTAAAATTCAAGTGTTCTTGAAAATGTCCTGTTTCTTGCTAATGCTTTTCCTTACCTGGGGTCCTGCTGAGAAAACCTGGATTGTGACCAGATTATAAATCAGAACCTGGCAGTCCCAGGTTTTACTATCTTGCGCCAAACTATCATTTGTCTTGGTGATAGGTGAAGCAGTTTCTCACAAGTTGGGCAGAGGCAAGACAAGCAAGAGGCAGGACAGGCGTCAGACTCTGAGATCTTAGCATTTTGTGGTCTGAGGGCCAAAGCAGACTATCTAGGAAATGACTTTCCCATCTAGAAAGAAGAGTGTCAAAATCTCTTTAGTCAAAAACTTCAGAGAATGTATTTTGTTGGCTTGGATGTGACCTTGAAACAATAAAGGCATTGTTGATTTACACATTAAGAATGCCTCTGTACATCCACCCCTTAGCCTTGGCTTTACTTTTTATGAGAACAATTTTGCAACTGAGGAAGTTATGTTAAGAACTCAAAGTATTCAGCAAAGGGTGTCAGGGTTGAACGGATTAGTTTGCCAGTAGCTGTGGGGTTGACTCCAACTCATGGTAACCTCATGTGTATCAAAGTAGAGTTGTGTTCTATTGAGTTTTCAGACGCTCATGAGACTTTTCTTGTGAGACACTTATGGGTGGACTTGAATTGTCAGTTTTTCTGTTAGCAACTGAGCATGTCACACAGATAACTCCAGAGTACTAGCTCCTTGGCTTAGCTTGTAGGTAGTGGGGACACAGGCTCCTCCTCGTCTAGCCTCTGCCCTGCAGACTTGCTCTGCTATTTCCAGTTATGTGGCAGCTCTCCTGTGGTAATTCTTTTTTTTTTTTTCTATAATTATATTTTATTAATTTTCATAAACATTTACAGAGATTTTGGGCTTCCACTCATTCATTGTTGCACTATTCTCTCTACCCTCCTCCCAGTTTGTTCTTGTCCAAATGTCCTGTGGTAATTCTTGACTCAGGGTCGAATCTGACACTTAAGAGTTTTAAAGGTCAGAGTCTCAGGATCCTGGAATCCCTGAATTTGATCTTTCTTATCACCCCTCTCCCACTCAGTTCCCCCAAAGAACTGTGCACACAAACAATTAAAGTAGAATGAGAGTCAAAGTCTGGGAGAAGCCAGTTTATCTGATGGAATTGGGACTATGGATTAATGGGAAAAGTCTTTTAATGAATCATTTTTTTAAATGATATCTTCAAACTCTTCCAAATAATTTTGGTTTTGTTTAAAATATTTTAATATGTCGTTAGTAAAAAACAATGTTATGTTGATTTTAAAGTTTTCCTTGTGTAAAGCATACCTATAATGTGTTATCTGTGATACTGTTTTGAATCCTTTAAATTTGTAACAAAGCGAGTCCCCAAAAAGATCACCGAGCCAATTAGCCAAATTAACAAAGTTTATTTTGAGTTCAAACCCGGGCTCCCACGTGCTGACACAGCAGCATCCAGCCAGAGAGTCCAGAATTGATGTCTGCCCCTCCTTTTATACCTCTGCTGCTCCCCTGCCCAACCATACACGCCATGATTGGCCATCCACAGTAGTTTGGGTATTTGTCCACCTCCAATTGGCTAGTCATAGCTCAGGGAAACAGTTTGGAAGCCTATTTGAATCTTATCGGTTACTTCAGATACAGGAATGCGGAAAAATCCCTTGTGCCCTTAAAAAGAAGAAGAATTCCACTTTATGGCAGTTGATCAATCAGGGTGGGATTTACCACAGGTGGGGGTTGTTTGTTTGTTAAAAAACCACTCAAGCGGGTGGGGTGGGGTTAACTATACTTTACCAGAAACTGAGTTTCTGATAAATGGTCCTTTCAAAATTGAAGGAACATATTGAAGACTTCTGTAGAACAGTCTAAAGGCAAGATCCTTGTAACTTTTTATTAATTCTTTCCTGAGACTTTTACACTCCTTTCATCCATGACAGGTTTACAGCAGTTTGGCCAACAAATGGCCTTCATTCTTTCCAAAGCATTCAGTTTTTTAAAATTTTATAAAAATTAAATTGCTCAATATTACTCAATATTTACCTTGTGACTAAGGTTCAGCAACAGGCAAATATCCCATAATGAAATAAGAGTCCGTTAAGATTCTGCATCTATGTGAATGTCATTATCCATAATAATAAACACAATAGAGATTATTACATTTTCAAAATCTTCAGCTTGTCCCTTTTCATCCTTTTGTAACTATATTAAATGTGCTTTTATTTTATTGATTTTCATAACATTTAACAAATTAACTTACAGTAGTATGTATAAATGCCCTAAGTAGTTTTGTAAACAAAAGCAACTTCGATTTTTTATTAACAATGATTTCTCAAATTTTAGCATGCATTTGAATCACTTAGAGATTATTGGAACAAATTACTGGATCCCATATCCAGAATTTCTGACCCAGGGGATTAATGGTACTTACTGCTGCTGCATATTTCTGATTAGTAATAACCCTGTGGTATGGAATGCAACTGCCCTCATGGGGTTTCAGTTTGATGGTGGGTTCCCACTACTGGTCCTTCTTTAGAAGTCAAGGACTTAACCCTTGTATCATTAGTGTTCTTTAGTGTTCAACAGTGGTCACTGTTGTTGTTATGTCAAGTTGGAACCAACTCTTAGCTGATCCTCCAGCTGGTTTTCAGAGGCTGTAAACTGACCATCTTTCTTCCAAGGAGCATCTCTGTTTTTGGTTGGGTTGGCAGCACAGTTCTATGCACCAGGCCACCAGAGCTCTGGGTCCATAGTGGTTGTTGTTGTTAAGTACTGTCGAGTTGAGTATCATTCTGTGCAACCCTATGAACAACTGATCTGATAGCTTATCCTACTATCTTCTCAATCTCTGACCTACTCAAACCCATTGTCATGGTCACTGTGTCAGTCCACCTGGTGGAGGGTCTTCCTCTTTCACTGCCCTTCCATCTTCCCAAGCATGATGTCTCTCTCCAAGAAATATGGCCAAAGTATGTGAGACAGAACTTCATCAACTTTGCCTCCAAGGAGCTCTCTGGCTGTACCTTCTCCAAGACATATTTTAGCAGTCCATGGGATATTCAGCACTCTTCTCTGACACCACAGAAGGCTAGTGGTAGAGCCTAAGAATTTGGATTTCTAACTGGTTCTCAAATGAGGTTGATGCAGCTGGTTCTTAGACTTCATTCTGAAAACAAACATCACACAATTCAGTCAGTGGGAAAAGTGCAGAGATGTGCTGGACCACCTTGAATTCCACTGACCATCAGTCAACATTTTCAGAAAATGAAAAGCATTGATCTACCAGGAGTTGGGTAAATAAAAGTTCGCTTTAAAAGCTTCTTCTGTACTACTGTTTCAATACCTGAGTCAAAGATGGATATTCAATTCTAGAACCTTCTGGAAAAAGACTTCTAGGGCTTAGGCTTAAAGCCTAAGCCAAGTCTACAGCTTAATCCCAATCTGAATTTTGGAATTAGCATACTCAAGCATTTCACATGGGACAAAAATGGCTGGGCATTGAGATTCCATTGCATGATGAGGAAGTGAAAGAGAAAATTTAAGAAAGAGGGAGAGTCTAGTAATTTTGGGGTCCAGTGAACTGCCGATTCTTCATTGGGATAGTGCATGTGTCTGAGAACTTGGAGATCATGGCAGCAGCTACTCCCTTTGGAGGAAATATTAAAAAGTAAGTGATGAAAGATAGGCCTACCAGTTTGAAAGTGTAAAGTTACATATAAGCCAACCCTGAAATTAGAGACTGAGACATTTTCAAGACTGCAGGTTGGGAGAGATTTTTTTTTTCAAGACAGCAAGCATGAGGCGGTTGAGGGGGCTGCCACCTGCTCATACAATCCAGTGTAGACCGCAACATGGCCACCTGTTAGGACTAGGACACCATTAGGACTAGGACATGTAGCAGGGCTTGAAACGCTTTGACTTGAGTACCACTGTTGTTGTTATGTGCTGTCAAGTTGTCATAGCAACTCTATGTACAGCAGCCCTGAATCCTGCTCTATCCTTAGAGCTAATCTTAGACCCTCGATGAGCTTGACTCAGTGACAGGAGTTATAGAGGGTGGGTGTATCAGAGACAATAAGGTTGAATACCACTAATGTCACTATTAATTTAGTGATCTGGTGTGTTTTTTTAGAAAAAGGAAGAATTAACTTTTTTGTCATTAAATAAAATCTATTAACATTAAAAATACAAGGGAATTGTAATTCATTTATATGATGATATACTGCTTATTTGATGATACACCTATAGGCAAGATAATAACTCAATTGAATAGAAAATGTCTACATAAGTGCTTAAATATGTGTGTAAATGTCTCAGATTTGGAAACTCTTTTTTTTTAACTTTTAGCTTAATTTGATGCTAGCTCAGTATTTACATTGTGACTAAACTCTAACTGGCCAATATCCAATGATGAAATAAGAGTCCATTAAGACTCTGAGACTGCATGAACACTGTGATCCTACCATAATTATAAACACAATATAGATTGTCTGACATACTTTGGACATGTTGCAAGACAGGACCAGTTCTTGGAGAGGGATGTCATGCTTAGGATGGTGGATGGGCAGTGCAGGAGAGGAAGATCCTGGATGAGATGGATTGAAACAGTGACTTGGGCAATGGGGGTTGGTGTGTCAGAGTTAGTGAGACTGGCTCAGGACAGGGAAGGGTTCAGAGCTGCTGTGCATAGGGTCTGTATATATCGCAGGTGACTCAATGGCACATAACAGCAATAACATACTATGACAGGTTTGGAAGCAGGAGTAGCATCCGCTTCCTAAATAACATGCCTCTGGAAACTCTATGAACTTTGATAAATGTCGATAGTTGGAGGCAAAGATGACAAAGTTTCATGTCACATACTTGGGAATGTTACTAGGAGAGGCTATTCCGTGGAGAGGGTCATCTTGCCTGGAAAGGTGGAGGACTAACGGAAGAGAAGAAGCTCAGAAAGATGGATTGGCAATGGGCTCGAGAGTACGGGGGATGATCAGGATGGTGCAGGACAGGACCGGGCTCAGCTCTGGGTTCACAGGGTTGCTCTGAGTTGTACTCAACTTGACTGCACCTAACAACAACAACAACAACAACAACATAGCTTTAAGGAAAAGCCTAGAAATAAGAAATAAAAATAATTTTGTATTAGGAGGGTAGAGTTAGGGATGATTAAAAAAAATTCCTTCTGTAATGTTTTAAAATATTTTACTAACAAAAGCGATACAAAAAAATTAATACATATATACAATAAAGGAAAATCAAGCATTTGTGTTGTTGGTGATTGACTTCGAGCGGAGCACGACTCATAGTGACTCTGTGAACAAAAGGCCTGAAGCCCCTCTACAACTATCGACTGCCACTCTCAGCCCCAACTTCTCCTCTGCTCCAGCAAAGATGCTGCCTTTCCTCAGCGTTTGTTATTTTCTGGAATTCTTTTTTTTTTCCACTGTAAAAAATACTCCTATAAATAGCTTACTGTGTACAATTAATTTTATTCCATTGTTTCTTTGGGTGACATTTCCAGAGTGAGTGTTATTTAATTGCCTTCCCTAAAGGTTTATAATGCCACCCACTGTTAATCACACCTTTTCCTTGCTGTCAAGGCAGCACTACTGTGTTTTAGCCTATCTTTATTTTTGCTCGTTTAATAAATGAAGTGTGCCTTGTGACAGTTTTTATTTGTATTTAACTCTTAAATGCAAAAATTCATGTATACTTTAGTTTATCATCTGATACAAATTTCCTGATTTAGACTTCTATTTTTTTCTTTAAAAGGGGATGTTGTATAGTCCTATTTATTTATCCATACTTATCTTTAGACAATAATATGAATTCATGTTTGTATTTGTTGTGAGTATACTTCCACTCTGCTTTACCCTTTGCAGCTGTTTACATTTCCAATCCAATTCTCAATGTGTCATACTCTTCACAGCTGTGGACTATTGTGCCTCAGAAAACCATGGATGTGAACACAAGTGTGTGAATGCTGATAACTCCTACGTCTGCAAATGTCGTGAAGGATTTGCTCTTAATCCAGATGGAAAATCATGCACAAGTAAGTGATAACTCCCCTAATACTGACCTCTGCCAAAGTTGATAAAATGGTGGTCTAGTGATAAGGAGTTGCCCCTTCAACTCAAAGGCATGTGTTCAAGACCACTGCCTGCTCCATGGAGAAGGATGGGTGTTCTCCTCCTGTGCCATTTACAGCCTCTGAAAACCTGCTGGAAGGTGAGCTATAGGTTGGTTCTGACTCAACATCACATACTACAGCAGTATGGAATTTATAAGGAAATTTCCAAAACAGAGATTAGAACCCATTGTTGTCCAGTTCATCAACTCATAGTGGCACCACTTGTGTCAGAGTAGAACCATACTCAATAGAGTTTTCAATGGCTATGATCTCTAGGAAGTAAATAGTCAGGGCTTTCTTCCAAGATGCCTCTGAGTGGACTTGAACTTCTAACCTTTTGGTAGTAGCCCATCACTTCATCATTTGTACCACCAAAGCACTGAGCTAGATTAACCAATGATTGTGTATGATTGCGTCATCCTTGTTGTTAGGTGTTGGCTAGGAAATTATGACTCGTAGCAGCCCTATGAACAACAGACCAAAATAACAATAGATCAGATGTCTTGTCCCATGCCAACCTCATGACATGCTTGAGCCCATTGTTGTAGAGACTATGTTAATCCATCTTGTCGAGGGCCTTCCTCTCTTTCTCTGACCTTCCACAGTCCTCAGCATGATGTCTTTGTCCACGGACTTTTCCCTTCTGACAACATGTCCAAAGTATGTAAGACAGTTTCACCATCTTTGTCTCTAAGGAGCATCCTTGTTGCATTTCCTCCAGGAAAGACATGTTTGTTCTTTTGATAGTCCATGGTTTGTGTGATTGATGTTGTTAGTGTTAAGTTAGTGGACTTAAGGAAGAAATCAGAGAGAACAAGAGAGAGCTTAATACAGTTTTATTAAAGCGGGGGTAGCTCCCGGATGAGTTTGTCATTCTGAAGATGCAGAATGGGAAGTCACACTGTGAACTTATTGGGGAGGATTTTTATAAACAGAGTCTTTAGGGAGGGACATTCCACTCTGATTTATGATCCACCTGCTAGCTCAGGTGGCTGTTTGCTCTTCTTAGCAGCAGACAAGGCTGTCAGCATTTGAGTTCTGAATCCTGAATTCTTCTCTTTGGCCCCCTTTTCCCAGACTTAACAGGTGTCATCAAATCTATAGGACTCATAGTGACCCTATGAACAATGGATCTGAACCTTGCCCTATCCTGTATCATTCTCATCATCTCTGATATACTTGATCCCATTGTGAGTCACTGTGTCAATCCATCTTGGTGAGGGATTGAGTGGTGGAAGTCTTAATATTTTCTACCCTGTTCTTTCTTTGTCAGACCTTTCTTAAGACTGTACAACAAAGTTTATAGCTCCACTGTATCTCAACATCACCCTTCAAGGAAGTTGATGAAGTTCTCTAATCTCTGGAGACCATAGGTGGGACATTCTCCCAGCATCTGCTGAGCATGCTGGCAGCCAGACCCCCTTACTTCATATTATCTCAGCCAGCTGTGCCGATCAACATTTACAGGGTTTAAGAAATATTTTCATGGGAGCTTTGTGGCTTGTGGGCTTTAGCTCTGCCTCACAAAGGAACAGGAAAATCACCAAGTCAAGACAAGTTGAACAGGTTGCCTCTGGGTGGGATGGGATAGGTGTAAGTGGTTAGCAAAGAGCTACTTTCTTCTCTTTTACTGAAATATTTCATTCTATTTTCTTTTTTACTTTATACATAAAAGTAAAAATCAAATCTGAGCTCCTCATATCTTAACATCAAAGTCTATAAAGTAAAAGTGACCACTAATGTTGCAAAAGGATTTTACACTATTTTTTCAAATACTATTTAAAGGTCAGAGCCCTTCAGGGCTCCTGTGTAATAATAATCTTATTAAGATTCACTTAAAAGAAGCTTGTTTCTAAAGTTTTAAGACCCAGCATTTTTTAAAAGTGATGTTTAATAGGAATTTAAGATAATAAGACATCTCTGAAATATGTATCAGTGAGAAAATAGTACTCCATTTCATAAAAAATGAATGGGACATATTAAGTGAAAAATGTACATTTATAGACTTCCCTACCATGGGCCCTTGGAAATGAATAAGGCAAGATCCATCTTGGAGAAGATGCTTTGTATGAGTCTTGAAGGCTGAGCCATAATTTTCTGAGCAAAGAAGTTTGAGGTGGCCAGCGAGGGTGGAGGAGTGCAGGTAGGAGGCAGGGGCGCCTTCCAGGACAGGGGAAGATATATACATAAATGCAGAGATACGATCCAGACTAGAGTATCATGAATTTCCATGTTTGACACATGTCTGACATAGTGTTAATATTGGGTTATTGAGCAAACAAGTGAATGAATAAATGCTTCCTTTCTTATTTCCCTTTTCTTCTGAATATTTGGAATTATAAAAGCAGCCTGAGTTGTAGTAAAACTTAGAGAGTTAGGGTTGCTTGGCTGATGAATAAGTGTTCCCCCATCAAGAGCAGAGACTATGTGTTCCCAAGTTTCTACCATAGTTCAAATCTCAAATCCCATCTGCTCTGCATTAGCTGGGTAATCTTGGGCAAGTTATTTAAACCTCATTTCCCCTCACTGCAATAGGGTTGATAGGACTGCCAACTTTACAGCATTATCTCAAGAACTAAATGAGATAATTCATATATATATTTCTATATATGCCACTTAGCAAATTGCCTGGTGCTGAGTAAGCTCTTCCAAATGCTTCAATAGGCTTTTGCTAATAAGTATTCATTGAATATATATCAGTTGTCATCAAGTGAATTCCAGCTTATGGTAACCCTTTGTGTCAAAGTGCTCCGCGGAGCTTCAGTGACTGTTTTTCAGAAGCAGATCACCATGGAGCCTCTGGATGGTCTTGAACCCTTAACCTTTCAGCTGGGTATGTTAATCTTCCAATATCCAAGGGCTCCATTGAGCATAATCCTTCTCTAAGTTTAAAAGTGCATAAAAAAATTCAGACTTGGCCCCACATTCCCAAGAGTTTGTATGGGAAGCAAGTGGGTGACAGAAGCCAGACCCTCCCCAAGTAGGCTGGCTAGTATACAGGCTTTGGGGGACTGAGGACCCAGAGCAGGATGCAGGCAAACCCACGGCAGGAGTTATCGGCAGGAGGAGACCAGTTCAATACAACAGATGGGGCAGCTATCTCACCAGGTTGGAACCTACGTAGAGCATGGGCAGGGTCAGTCCCTTTCCTGTCTCTGAAGGACTCCTTCCCTGGCAGGGGTCACTTGATTTCTACCCAATCTCCTCCCCACCAGCCCAGTTCCCAGAGCAGCACCATTACCACTAGACTGTGACTCAGCAAGTTTCCTATCCCAGAATTCCTTGAGGTGTGGGAAATGACAAGTCCCAGGATGGTGCAGGCAGAGAGGTCTGAGCCCTGGTCGCAGACTCTGGAACTAGATGTGCAGTGTAGGGGGATTGGGAAAGGAGGCTTGGCTGGGAGTCAGAGGAGGGACAGATCCAGCTGGGAGGTCTCTCCAACTAGGCACAGAGCCCAGGAGTTCAGCCGTCTCCAGGCCCAGTCAGGCTCAAGACCAAGAAGAGAGCTGTAGAAAAGAATTCTGGGAAAGTGGAGGGGTCTGGGCAGCCACCATTAGGAGGATGTGTTTCTTTAAGGAAAGGGCCCCCTTTCTACCATGTTTAGAGGCAAGGCAAGGAGTCAGATGTTGGGAAGGAGATGGAAAGAGAAGAGGGGAAGGTTGTGAGAATAGAAAGGCAAAACTCCAGTTGTAAGAACTAAGACACTTGGGAATACTCCAACTCATGACAGGGGCACGAACAAGATAAAGGGACCCGTGTTAACTAGGCTCACAGTTTGAACCCACCAGTTGCTCTGCAGCAGAAGGGTGGGCAGTCTCCTCCCATGTGATTTAAAACCTCTAAAAACCTACTGGAAGATCAACTACAGGTGAGTTCCGACTTGATGATACTTAACAACAGTAATAGTAGAAGCCAGAATGGAGGCATATTGTTAGTAATTAACAAGATGTCACATTGCGTTCAGTCATGTTAGCCTTGCTGCTTCTGAAATGTTAAGACATTTTGGCCCTGTTTCCCTGCTTCTCATCAACTTGAAAAAAAAAAATAAATAAACTAAGAGATATTAAATTTCTTGTCTTTTAGTCACCCTTCACTGTTGTTAGCCAAAGCCATATTTGAAAGCTAATCCACTTATTAAGCATATCATTATCCTCTTAAAACTGATAGACAATAGTCTATGTTGTTGTTGTTGTTATGTGCCATCGAAGTCGTTTGTGACTCTTAGCGACCCTATGTACAACAGCCCTAAACCCTGCTCTATCCTGTGCCAATCTCATTGCCTCTGACACACCCATCCCGATTACCCCAGTCACTGAATCAATCCACCTCATAGAGGGTCTTCCCCTCCTGCGCTGTCCCTCTACTCTACCCAGCATGATGTCCCTCTCTAAAGACCTGTCTCTCCTTACAACATGTCCAGAGTATGTCAGACGAAGCCCCAGAATCCTTGCCTCCAAGAAGTAGCCTGGTTTAACCCTCTCTAGGATGAATCTGTTTTCTTGGCAGTCCGTGGTACATTCAATACTCTTCTCCAGCACCACAGCTCAAAGGCGTCAATTCTCCTTCTATCCTCCCTAGTCATTGTCCAGCTCTCTGATGCATAACAAGGTGTGATTGCAAAAACCATGGCCTGTATCAGGCGCACCTTAGTCTCCAAAGAGACACCGTTGCTCTTGAGTACTTTAGAGAGGTCCCTAACCGCAGACTTTCCCATCGCAATACGTTTTTTGATTTCCTGGCTACTGGTGCCAAGAGTGTTGACCGTGGAGCTGAGCAAACTGAAGCTATGAACAATCTCAATCTCTTCGCCATCCATCCTGATGCTGCCAGTTGGTCCAGTGGTGAGAATCTTTGTCTTCTTGACATTGAGCCTCAGTCCATACTGAAGGCTGCAGTCCTTGACCCTCTGCAGGAAGTGCATGAGGTCCTCCTCAGTTTCAGCGAGCAAAGTTGTGTCATCTGCATAACGCAGATTGTTGATAGATCTTCCACCAATCCTAACGCCACGCTTCTCCTCATAGAGCCCAGCCTCTCGGATAATCTGCTCTGCACACAGGTTGAAAAGGTATGGAGACAGGTCACATCCCTGGCCTATACCCTTCCCAATTTTGAACCATGCAGTGTTGCCCTGCTCTGTTCTGATGACTGCCTCTTGGTCCAAGTATAGGTTTCGCATTAGCACGATTAAATGTTCTGGGATTCCCATTCTTCTCAGAGTCAGCCACAGTTTGTTATGATCCACGCAGTCAAATGCCTTTGCATAATCAATGAAACACAGATAGACATTCTTCTGGTATTCTCTGCTTTCAGCTAAGATCCATCTAACATCAGCTACAATATCCCTAGTACCACGACCCCTTCTAAACCAGCCTGGACTTCTGGCAGTTCTCTGAATATTAATAAACCAAGCCAGACCCTTTGCCACCAAGTTAACTCCTGCTCAGAGTGGCCTTGCAGGACAGAGTACAACTGCCCCATAAGCTTTCCAAGGCTGTAAGTCTTTACTGATCAATATACCATACCTTTCTCTTGTTACATGGTGGCTGGTGGGCTTGCCAGGTATTAGTAATGTATGGTTAAACTAGAATGTACATAATCAAACTTTTATGTTATTGAACAAATAATAAAACTTGAAATATATAGAGTGTTCACAAAATCACTATTTTTATAAAAAATACCCATTCATTACCTTAAGCAACCCTCTCAAGTCCACTCTAAGGAGCAAGTTGGAAACTTGGATGCCATCAGTTTGTTTTAAAAAATATTGACCCGTTTTTTGAGGTCTAATTTGGAACCATTACTGCTGAGCTAGGCATGAGGACACTCTCAGATGTTCCCTGAGTTTTCACTAGAAAGATAAATGGATCACTTTACACCCCTCTATGGGCTTGTACCGATGTCTTGAGTATCCAGGAAACCGGATTTCACATCTAGTGCTTGATTGGCTATACAAAGGGGAGGATATTGGGCATGAGGTACTAATTAGCTGGTTTGCATACTTTCATGAATGTAGTTGTGGAATTATTGTGAGGGGAGTGAGGGTAAACAAGCTCGTAATATAAAAGAGAAAGAATCTGATGCTTGATCTACAAATCTAATATCGGTAATGATGAGGACTAGCCCTTGGAAAAGGACATCATGCTTGGAGAGGAGGACCCTGGATGACATGGACTGACACAGTGACTGTGGTAATGGGAGCTGGTATATCAGAGATGATGAGATTGGCTCAGGATAGGGCAGGGCTCAAAACTATTGTTCATATGGTCGCTATGAATCGTAGACGACTGGCGAGGAGAGTCATTTGTGGGAAGTTGACTTTCACATGTGACATCTATCATTCACTGACTTTCAGCTCATTCTCCTCCTTATTTTCTGATTCCCTTGATAACATGGCTGGCATTTTCATTCTTAATGCTCCCATAAACATTAAAGCCTAAGAAACCCAATGGGGCAGTGCTCCTCTATTCTATAGGCACTTTCATGAAAAGTGAAGCACAGGAAAATGAAATCACTTTATGCTCGATTAGTAAGAGAAGAGCTAGGAAATACAGGTTCTCAGGTTTCCTGGTTAAGGTAGTTCATTTGCTTGGCCCACTATCTTCCTACGGACTGCACTATGCCACTTAACTGTGTGCAGGTGTTATCCCAATTAAAGACTTCCAGCTTAGAGAGGCCCTAAAAGTCAACCTAGTTCGGGCCCAGACGCCCATCCTACAGTGCCCTTACCCCACCATCATCCAGCCTGTACTCAAAGGCCCCTACTAATACCCTACACCCATCGATTCCATGTTGTACAGCTCCATCTCTTAGAAAATGGTGGCTTAAATTAAGTTAAAACCAACTTCCTTGTGTTCAGAGACAAATAGAACAAACTGAGCTTCTCTCGTACTTTTTGATCACCAAGGATGAGTCATAGCAGAATAATTTCATTTGGTAGGCTAGCATAGTATGAAAAAATGTGGTGGCAACTGTATCTAGACTTCAGTAGACATTGGAACAACTTGCTAATGAGAACCCCACGGACCAGATTGAGAAATGTGTGTTGGATGAAAGGATGATTGATTGGACTTGTAACTGGCTAAATATCAGGACTTGGAGGATGATCACTGAACTGAGATCCTTCTGGAGGGAGTTTTTAGGCAGCCGAGCAGGAGGAAGCCTCAGGAGAGCATGAGGACTCTCTTCTGAAGGACCCCCGAACCGCTGGTCCTGTTCTGTCCCGAGTGGACGGCGAAGACCCAAGACTCCAAGACACCGGCTTGATGCAACAGCAAGAGATAAGAGGTTTATTGCGGAGCTCCGGGCGGACTCTTATCTCTGGCAAGAGATAGAGGAGCCAACCGTGAGCAGACAAAGTTGGGTTTTTTTATATACTTTAGGGAGATACAACTGGGTATCAGCTTCTCATTGGGTGATGAAAGCACAGTTTGAATTCATTGGTTCAGTGTTCGCTCAGGGTTTACACAGCATATTTGCACGTAGCACTTGCGGCAGTCACGTAGCACATGTAGCAGTTAGATCTTTAACTATAGGGTGGTGTCACAAATTCTTAAGTATACAATGAGTTCAAACTCCAGGGCAGTGGAAAAGCACAAGATACATTGGTTATCAGTCGAGAAACATCTGCTTGTTTGCCCTGCTTTTCAGTTAGCCATTCTTGAAATACTGTTGCCTTGGATACAGCTGGGTGTGGGGCTCTACCAGGGACAATGGAAAAATTCCTGAGTTTAACTTAGCTGAGAACTATAGAAACCTGAGTTTAATTCAGCTGAGAACTATAGGGACTATTTTAATTTCAATCTTTTCACTTCCATTCTCACTGACTCCCAGTTATTAATGAGTAATGTTTCCTCATCTAAATGCTCACAAAATACTCGACTGAGAGTAATGCAAAGAACCATTGCTTAATTCAACAAGCATCTGTTGACCACCTTCCTTTTTTTTGGTTTTGTTTTATTAATTTTAGTGAATGTTTACAGAGATTTTGGATTTCCATCCATTCATTGTTGCATTTTCCTCCCTGCTGACCCCTCCCCACCAGTTTGCTATCGGGCATCCAACCCTGATATGTCGGGAGAATTCCACCAAAAGGAGGCACCAGGTTGAAATGAAGACACAGAGAGACTATTCGCTGATGGCGAATAGCAAGCTTTATTATTCTGGCCAGGGTATATATACATGTCCTAGGAACATGCCTGCAGGGGTAATCACATTATCTTTTATCTGTCTGAGATGTTGACTGGTAGATCAAACCTGCCCAGACCTCAACACAAAACAAAGACATCTTCCAGGATATCCTATGATATCTATTGGAAAACAAGAAGGTATCACATTCCTAGAATTCTGAGGCCTTTGGTCACTCCTTATTCATTAGCATACTGCTTCCTGGAGTTGTTTACTGTAGAACGGGCTGGTCAAGCATGAGTGGTCCTGCTGTTTTTACAGTGCATTGCTGATCCTGCTTTGCAGGTTAGCCAGCTCCTGACAGTTTGCTCTTCTCTTTGAAAAGTAAAAGAAAAATTCTTTCATTGGTATACAATCCCCACCCCCCACCCCAAGTACACTCCACTGTGCAGCCTTCATTCTGGACTCTTGTCATAACCATAATACCCAATCATGTATCGCTTTTAAACTGTTCTCTCCCTCATCTGTTTCTATGCAGTATACATAATTTATCTAATTTTTCTCAGTGTCACCCCAACCCTGATGTCAGTCCTGTTCTACAGCAGTGGCACTATGCAGTATTGGTCCTTTTGTGACTGAGATATTTCACTCAGCAAAATGTCATCCATTTTGAACCACCTTCTGTAACACCTACAGATATTAAACACTGGGCATGCTGTCATTAAACACACAGAAATCCCTAACCCCCTTCTCCACACCCACTCACCCATGTATTCTTTTGGAGTAGTTGTTGTTAGGTGCTGTTGACTTCAGTCCTACTATCAGCAACTGCATGTAGGACAGAATGAAACATTAATAGGTCCTGCACCAACTGTTGTAATATTTGAGACCATTTTTTCAGCCACTGCATTACTCTGTCTTGTTGAGAGTCTTCTTTTACTCACCTGCTTTATCAAGCATCATGTCCCTCTCCAGGAATTGGTGGCTCCTGATGACCCAGCCAAAGCAAGCAAGATGAAATCTTACCATCCTTAACTTTTAAAGAACGTCCTGATTCTTCCAAGACAGATTTGTTTGCTCTTCGGTAGTCCATGGTATCTCCAATATTCTTCATAACAGCATAATTCAAAGGCATCAATTATTTGGTCTTCCTTATTCCTTGCCCAGCTCTCACATGCCTGTGAGATGATTTGAAAGACCACAGCTTGAGTCAAATGTCAAAGTGACATCCTCACTTTTACCACTGTAAAGAGGTCTTTTTGCAGCATATTTTCCCAGTGAATAGCATCAGCATCAGCCATTTCCTTAATCTGATCAGGTGGCTTGTATTAAACTACAAAATTTAATTGTTGTTGTTGTTGTTATGTGCTGTCGGGTCATTTGCTACTCATAGCGACCCTATGTACAACAGCCCTAAACCCTGCTCTATCCTGTGTCAGCCGCATTGCCTCTGATTACCCCAGTCACTGAAACAATCCACCTCATTGAGGGTCTTCTCCTCCTGCGCTGTCCCTCTACCCTACCCAGCATGATGTCCCTCTCCAAAGACCTGTCTCTCCTTACAACATGTCCAAAGTATGTCAGACGAAGCCCCAGAATCCTTGCCTCCAAGGAGCAGCCTGGTTTAACCCTCTCTACAATGAATCTGTTTGTTTTCTTGGCAGTCCAGGATACATTCAATACTCTTCTCCAGCACCACAGCTCAAAGGTGTCAATTCTCCTTCTGTCCTCCCTAGTCATTGTCCAGCTCTCTGATGCATAACAAGTGATTGAAAAGACCATGGCCTGTATCAGGCGCACCTTCATCTCCAAAGAGACACCGTTGCTCTTGAGTACTTTTGAGAGGTCCCTAACAACGGACTTTCCCATCGCAATACGTTTTTTTATTTCCTGGCTGCTGGTGCCGGGAGTGTTGACTGTGGAGCCGAGCAAACTGAAGCTGTGAACAATCTCAATCTCTTCGCCATCCATCCTGATGCTACCGATTGGTCCGGTGGTGAGAATCTTTGTCTTCTTGACATAGAGCCTCAGTCCATACTGAAGGCTGCAGTCCTTGACCCTCTACAGTAAGTGCATGAGGTCCTCCTCAGTTTCAGCGAGCAAGGTTGTGTTATCTGCATAACGCAGACTGTTGATAGCTCTTCCACCAGTCCTAACACCACGCGTCTCCTCATAAAGCCCAGCCTCTCGGACAATCTGCTCTGCATACAGGTTCAAAAGGTATGGAGATAGGACACATCCCTGGCGCATACCCTTCCCAATTTTGAACCATTCAGTGTTGCCCTGCTCTGTTCTGATGACTGCCTCTTGGTCCAAGTATAGGTTTCGCATTAGCACGATTAAATGTTCTGGGATTCCCATTCTTCCCATTCTTCTCAGAGTCAGCCACAGTTTGTTATGACCCACGCAGTCAAATGCCTTTGCATAATCAATGAAACACAGATAGACATTCTTCTGGTATTCTCTGCTTTCAGCTAAGATCCATCTAACATCGGCTACAATATTCCTAGTACCACGACCCCTTCTAAGCCCAGCCTGAACTTCTGGCGGTTCTCTGTGTTCCAGTCGTTTTTGGATAATCTTCAGTAGAATCTTGCTTGCATGTGAAATCAATGATATTGTTCTGTAGTTTCCACACTCAGTTGGGTCACCCTTCTTTGGAATGGGAACAAATATAGATCTCTTCCAGTCAGTTGGCCAAGTGGTTGTTCTCCAGATTTCTTGGCACAGCTTGGTGAGCACATCCAGGGCAGCATCTGTTAGCTGAAATATGTCACTTGGTATACCATCTATTTCGGGGGCCTTATTTTTTGCTATTTTCTTCAAAGCAGCTTGAACTTCTGCCTTCATCACCATAGGCTCTTGCTCAAATGTTATTTCATTAAATTCTTCTGTATCTGCCAATTCCTTTCTATATAATGACTCAGTATATTCCTTCCATCTTCTTTTGATACCTCCTGGATCATTTGACATTCTGCCTAAAGCATCCTTGATTGTAGCAACTCGAGGTTTGAATTTGTTCTTCAGTTCCTTGAGCTTAAGAAATGCTGAACGAGTTCGGCCCTTTTGATTTTCCGACCCTAGCTCCTCGCACATTTCATTGTAATACTTTCCTTTGTCATTCCGTGCTGCCTTTACAAAGACAGAAGAGGAAGAAAAGACCAAAATGGATGTCAGAAGAAACTCTGAAGATTGCACTGGAATGTAGAGAAGCCAAAGCACAAGGAAGGATTCAAGACACTAAAGAGCTGAACAGAAGATTCCAAAAGGCAGCACAGAATGACAAAGCAAAATTTAATTACATTTCTTAATAATACTATGCTCAACTAACCAGAGCATGCATCTGCCCTCATAGTAATAGATTTTCAAGCATCCAGCACCATCTCATCATTCTTCTTAATGGTTCTGTTTTTTTTGTTTTTCTTTTCATGCATTGAAAGATGTTTTTCAAACTGTGTCCTAGAGAACTCACATGGAAAAAAGGAGTGGAAGGAAAATTTACTGGCCAGTTTTCAGGCATTTCCACCCGAAATTCAACTGTAAAACTGAATAGCATCAGACCTCCTCCTCTAACTTCACAGGGAGAAGGAGAGAGAATCAAGATCCACATTAGCCAAAGGCTGGTTCCTGTGAAGTGGAAGTCAGCTATACCTCCTCTCTGCAGTCTTTTTACCGATTCTGATGCCAGCCTTCCCTCCCACTTCTCTCCTTCTCTGCTGAGTTCAGTAGTGTGTAACAGTGGCCACACAGAACTTACAGACTCGTAAGTTCTTACAGACTGCACTTACAGACTCTCGAACTTACAGACTGCACTCAAACTTACGGGGATTGTTAGGGAAGTAATTGGGTAAAATTCAGGAATGAGGATGACAGAATGGTTCTTTGGTCCACATAACTTACGTCATATCCCATCAGGCCTTTCCCTTAGCTCCTTATAGCCCCTCAGCATCAGCCCTACTTGGGTATTACAAACCTCTTTAGTTAAGTCAGTAAGTGCCCAAAGACACCACACTCTGCCAGTAAGCTTCAGCCTGAAGGTTCTTAGGTCTCATTCCCAGTGTATCCGTGGCTCCCCCACCAAGACCCAGAAGTAGTCCACTCTGGCAACAGACCTCCTGCTGAAGGTACTCAGCTTTCTCATCTCATGGGCCATGAAGCTCATTGTATCATCCCCTGCTGGTCACCTGGTCCAGCTGTTGTCATTTATTTACTGCTCTTGCTGCCATTTCTTGCCACCTCAGCTGAGTCTTCTCCTTTCTCATAGCTCTCTCTACCTTGGGGACCGAGCTTAGGAGGTCTAGGTCCAAAAGACACTCCGCTCTGCTGACTCTTCTTCTAGGTGGTAGTGAGCAGCCCCTTGCCTCCATTCTGTTTCTGCAGTTGACTCCCTTTAAGCCCCATGGGAAGGCAGAATGGACCAGTCCGCTTGTTTAGTGTTCCATATATTTTCTTTTCATGGTCCCACCCCCAACAAAATTCCTATTAGCAGACTATCCAAACCCCTGCCCCCTTTTTTTAATTTATTTTTTAATTAATCCAACCCCCTACTGGACCACAAATGCCTTATTTGCATAATCCCACTGCATCATTTTGTATCACAGAACAAAATGAGTAGATTTTTTGTTAGCTGCCATTGAGTCTATTACTACTCATAGAGACCCCATGAACAACAGGCTCAAATCCTGCCTTATCTCGTGCCATCCTCACAATATCCGACATGTTCAAGTCCATTGTTATAGTCACTGTGTCACTCTGTCCCTGAGGGTTGTCCTCTTTTTTGTTGACCCACTATCTTTCCCAGTCTGATATCTTCTTCCAAGGACTGGCTAGAAAGGCCATATTAAATAATTCACTGTACCACATCAACAAAAAGAACTTCGCTCTCAACTGTTTTATTTGCCCTGCAAAGTAAAATTTCATTTGAACAAAATGTTTAGAGGCTTGAAAGTTTGAAAATCACTCATGTCGAGTTTATCATAGATGTCGCTATGGGTCTCAGGTGACTTGATGTTACATAACAACAGAAAACCATAGATAGATATTCAGTTCCTGTCTCTCCAAAACCCAGTGATGCTAGTCACCTCATAGTGACTGCCCTGTATTGAGATCGCAGACTCACTTTACTTACTGCCTGTGTGTTTTATTTTTAACATCAGCATCTGCATTACCCATGTTGTTCCCAGAGGTGTTCTCTGATTATTTTCTCCTCCAAATCGCTGGCCACCACCCACACTGTTCTTTCTGCTATATTATATCTGCTTACCATCGCAACTAATTTCAAAATTCTGGAAAGAGTATGTTTATCTAAAATAATTTTTCTGATAGCAAAAGTAATGTGCTCACTGTGGAAAACTGGATAGCATAAATAGCCTTAAAGAATAAAGTGAAAATGAGTTATTATCCAATTTCCCAGAAGTAACCATAGTTAATATCCATTTGACACATGCCTCTCCAGCATGAAATCATACTGTATAACATTAAATAATGAACACTTTCACATGCCATTGAAATTTTATCAAAATACATTAATATCTTCATAATGCTCTATCAGATGTACATATGTATCATGTCACTTGTTCAGCGTGTTTGGGGCCATTTTAAATCATATTGAATAAACATTCCCTATTTAACTCTTCATTGCCCCTCTGATCACTTTCTTAGAACTAAACCTAAAAGGACATTTACTATTAACATTTTTATGGCTTTTTATGCATATTAAAAATTTACTTTCAAGGGAGCTCTGGTGGCCTAGTGGCAAGAAGCTGCACTGCAATTCCAGAGGCACATGGTTTGGATCCACCAGATGTGCTGCTGGAGAAGGAGGGGCAATTTCCTCCTGTACCAGTCAGATCTGATCTGACGGTACACACACAAAATATAATAAAATAAAATTTTAAAAAAATTTACTTTCCAAATATTTTGTACCATTTTATACTGTCTCATTTCAAAATTGGGAAGGGCGTACGCCAGGGATGCATCCTATCTCCATACCTTTTCAACCTATATGCAGAACAGATTATCTCTATGAGGAGAAATGTGGGGACAAGATTGGTGGATGATTTATCAACAACCTGTGTTATGCAGGACCTGAAGCGCCTGCTGCAGAGTGTCAAGGACTGCAGCCTACAATATGGATTGAGGCTCAATGTCAAAAAGACAAAGATTCTCACCACTGGACCAATTGACAGCATCAGGATGGATGGTGAAGAGATTGAGATTGTACACAGCTTTAGTTTGCTTGGCTCCATAGTCAACAGTCTTGGCACCAGCAGCCAGGAAATTAAAAGGCGCATTGCCATGGGAAAGTTTGCTGTTAGGGACCTCTCCAAAGTACTGAAGAGCAATGGTATCTCTCTGGAGACTAATGTGCGTCTGATACAGGCCATGGTCTTCGCAATCACTTGTTATGCATCAGAGAGTTGGACAATGACCAAGGAGGATAGAAGGAGAATTGATGCTTTTGAGCTGTGGTGCTGGAGAAGAGTATTGAGAATACCATGGACTGCTAGGAAAACAAACAGATTTGTCCTGGAAAGGGTTAAACCGGGTGGCTCCTTGGAGGCAAGGATTCTGAGGCTTTGTCTAACATACTTTGGACATGTTGTGAGGAGAGACCGGTCCTTAGAGAGGGCCATCATGCTTGGGAGGGTGGAGGGACAGCGCAGGAGAGGAAGGCCCTCTATGAGGTGGATTGATTCAGTGACTGGGATAATTGGCATGGGAGTGTCAGAGACAGTGTGATTGGCATAGGACAGAGCGGAGTTTAGGGCTGTTGTACATAGGGTCGCTATGAGTCGCAAGCGACTCGACGGCACATAACAACAAAAACAACATTAATGCTTTAAGCCAACTACAGTTTCTCTTTTGTTTATTTACTTGGAGAAAATGTTAAATAATATTTTGTTGATATTTTCTTCATAAAACTATCAGCATATAGAATTGTGCCTTTTTTTACTGGTGTGATTACTTAGTAAGCAATCCCCTCCAATATAAGATATTATAATGGATACCTGTAATGTCTCTGAGGATCCCTGGATGGTGCAAATCATTTTTAGTCAGTTAATAACAGAAAGGTTGCCAGTTGATATCCATTAAGCAGTACCAAGGGAGTGCCAATGGCCTAGTGGTAAGAAGCTACACTGGGATCCCAAAGGCACACGGAATCCACCAGCTTTTCAACAGGAAAGGCTGGGCAGTCTACTCCTGTGCGATTAACTGTATCTGATAACCCCTTGGTCAGCTATGGGTCAGTTCCAACTCGATGGCACACAACAACAAGTAGTATGAAGGAATAACAGGAAAGCAATAACATAATGTCCCAGAATGCAAAAGTATATATTTGCTCACTGTTGATCCCAGTGCTAGCCCCATGGAAGATGTTCAGAAAACATTTATCTAATGAATGAATAGTAACGTTAATACTATGTTTCTTTCTTTTTGTATTCTAGCTTATATATTTTTTCATTCTTTTGTAGTTTGGGGCTCACACATTTTAATGTGATTATTAGACATTTCTATTTCTTTTGTGATCTGTATTCCTTGTTCATACCCCTGACTGCTTTTCTCCTGAAATCTCAGCTGTATAACATAATAAAGATGATCCTTGACATACTACATATTTGAGTTGTGATGAGCCAACTTAACACCTAGGATTTTTGTTTTGTTTAGGAGAATTTTTTAAAAAACATGTAGTTGTTATTGCTACGTGCTGTCAACTCAAGTATGACTTGTAGCAACTCTGTGAACAATAGTTAAGAATCCTGTTCTGTCCTGTGCCATCCTCATCATCTGTGACACCTTTGAGCTCATTGCTACAGTCACTGTGTTAATCCATCTCATTGAGGGCCTTTCTCTCTTTCTTTGACCCTTCACCTTTCCAAGCATAATGTCCTTTTTGATCGAATCTCTTAGCAACATGCCCTAAGTACATACCTTACAGTTAGGACGTTCTGGTGGCATACATAGTCTTTAGGGGGGGTGTGCTGCTAACCTCAAATGTGGCACTTGTTTGAATCCACCCGTGGTTCCCTGGAAGAAAGATGAGCAGTCTCCTCTCGTGCAATTTACAGCCTTTGAAACCAATGATGAGTCAATTCTAGCAACAAGTGAACGAATTACAGTAACATTCTCGTGACTGACCTTGTATGCAGTAATAATGAAATGTAAGAGAGAAAGAAAGACTGTATTCATCAGAACCAACTTGTAAGAGTCATCAAAATAGAACCCACAAACAAGAGAGGATAACATTGATGAATGGGACCTTCTAAAGACTGAGTCCCTGTGTACCATAAAAAATGTTTTTCTAAGAGAATGAAAAGAAAACTTGCTGACTGGAAAAAAAA
The DNA here is from genome assembly GCF_000299155.1 of Elephantulus edwardii. Taxonomy (NCBI): domain Eukaryota; kingdom Metazoa; phylum Chordata; class Mammalia; order Macroscelidea; family Macroscelididae; genus Elephantulus; species Elephantulus edwardii. The sequence goes on from NW_006400032.1 coordinate 3,210,183, forward strand.
ATTGGCAATGATTTCTCAGATAAAGGTCTCATAACAAAAGTTTACAGAACACTACAGGGCCTCTACAAGAAAAAGAATTATAGTTCAATACAAAATGAGCAAAAGACATGGACTTTTCACAGAGAAAGACATTTACATGGCCAACAGACATATAAAGAAACTCTCTAAATCACTGGCAGTAAGAGAGATGTATATCAAAACCTCAATGAGGTACAATGTCACCCCAGTCACAGTGTCAGTTTAACAGGACAGCAAGCATTAAATGTTGGTGAGGATGTGGAGAGATTCAAACTCTCATACACTGTAGAATTATAAAATGACACAACCACTTTGGAAGGCAGTTTGGCATTTCCTAAAAGAGCTAAACATCGCAATTCCATATGACCCAGTTATTCCACTGCAAGGAATATACCCTAAGGAAATTAGACCTGAGACATAAACGAAGATTTGTACACCAGTGTTCATGGCAGCATTATTCACAATCTCAGGAACATGGAAACAGCTCAAATGTCCAACCACAGCTGAACATAACACACAAAATTTGGTCTTCCACGTGTGACAGAGTTCTATTTTTTTCTTCCTCTGCCCACCAGACCCTGGGACTCTGTGATTTTCTTCCTTGTTACCCTCAGCCACCTTGCCCCATCCCCATGCCCCTAGGACTTTTATACACATCTTACTAATCATCCTTCTATTTTTACAATAATGGTCTTATATAGTATTTTTCCTTATAAGCCTGAGTTTGTTCACTCAGAATAATAGTCTCTGTCCTTTCTTATGTTATAATGTTGTTGTTGTTGTTGTTGTCATGTGCCATCAAGTCACTTGCGACTCATAGCGACCCTATGTACAAGAGCCCTAAACGCTGTTCTATCCTGTGCCAATCGCACCGTCTCTGACACTCCCATCCCGATTATCATGTTATATAGTATTTCTTAAATCATTGCTTTTGAGTACTGCATAGTATTCTGTTGTGTGAATGTACCACAGTTTCTCAATCCATTCATTTGTTGATGGACATATGAGCTGTTTCCATTTTTCACAACCCATAGCAGACTCTTCAGAAGGTTTCCAGAGACAGTAAATTTCACAGGAGGAGACTCTCCATCCTTCTCCCATGGAACAGATGGTAGATTGAAATGATGCACCTTTGAGATCGGAGCGTGGCTTCTTACCACTAGGCCACCAAGATGACAAAAAAAACCTTTGGAAACAGTGGCGATAGTAGCATATCCTAGTGAATATAATGTATGTTTCAAAATTGTTAAAATGGAAAATGTTTTATTATATATTTTAATATAGCACACTATAAAGAACTATTAACAACAAATGAGTGTGTGGACATACTTTCCTGGTCTTGGTTCATCTAAAATTTATTAAAAGTCTGATTAGGTGGTGTTTACTATATTACATATTGGAAATAGATTTAGGGGCCATGGAGTCAGCTATGGGTCAGTTCCGACCCTATGGCACACAACAACAGAAATCAGTCCCCTAGCCCTGTAGCCACTAGTAAATTCCCTTTCTCTCTGCATTTGCCTAATCTAGATATTTCATGTAATTCAGGCAATATTTGTAATTTTGTGTCTGACTTAGTTAGCAAAATATTTTCAAGGTTCATCCTCGTCATATGTTGTATATGCATTTTATGCTATGTCAAAAGAATTTTCTTACTAGAGTTTGGTAGGGAGTCCGGAGGGAGTGAATTTTAACCTTAAATGTGAAAATAACTTTATTAAGAGATTTTTTTATTGTGGTGTTATTCTTCAAGATCATAGGATTTTACCTGTTCAGAAAAAAATAAAGACTGAAAAATCCCTTAGCTTCATTTTAGATTTATAGTCATATGCCTCATTATTATTGTTTTTCTTTCTTTCCAGAGATAGACTACTGTGCCTCATCTAATCACAGATGTCAGCATGAGTGTGTTAACACAGAGGATTCTTACTCTTGCCGTTGCCTGAAAGGATTTACCCTGAATCCAGATAAGAAAACTTGCAGACGTAAGTCACACTAGATGCCCAGGAATCAGACGTGGGCCCCATCTTCATTATCAAGCACTACTGTAGCAGAAGTACCCTTGTTATAGCAAGGTGTATCCAACAAGTGGATGGCTTTAACAAACAGAAATTATTCTCTTACACTTTAAGAGGCGTAAGTCCAAATTCGGGCTGGGTCTGGGAGAAGGCTTTCTCTCAGTGTCTACTGGTCCTAGGACTTTCCTAATGTAGAAACTTGGATCTACAGGATGTCTTCATGAGTCTGCTCCCAGCTCTTCTGTCTTGATGGTACTGAGGTCACCACCTCTCTGTTCACTGCTCTCTCCTTTTCTCTCTTGTTAAATAATGAGATTCTAAACAACCAAAGTTTAGAGACCAACAAAGCATGCAGCCAGAATGTCAGGTAGTGCTTAAACTGTCCCGATCCCTAAAGGAAGCAAAGATCAAGTTTATATACAGAGATTGGGCATGGGGGTTACACGAAGTTTGTTCCAGTCGTCAATTGAGATTTTTTTTACATTCAGGAGTCATTATTGTTTCTGACTTCTCATGGGTGTCCAGGCCCTGGGCTAGGTGCAGAAGGAATGGTAACTAAGCTTGGTCAGCATGTACTAGAACTTAAAGCTCAGCAAAACATGGTATTGCCAAAATTACTGATGCATACATTTCTTAAAATAGCTGTCAGACATTCAGATGGCTAACAAGCACATGAAGAAATGTTCAAAATCCCTAGCTCTAAGAGAGATGCAAATCAAAACTACTATGAGATACCATCTCACCCCAGTCAGAATAGCAAAATTTAACAGAACAGCAAGCAACAAATGCTGGTGAGGTTGTGGAAAAACTGGAACCCTTATTCACTGTTGGTGGGAATATAAAGTGGTGCAACCACTGTGAAAAGTGGTGTGGCGCTTTCTCAAAAAGTTGAAAATAGGCGAGCTCTGGTGGCCTAGAGGCAAGAAGGTGTACTGCAATCCCAGAGGTGCACGGTTCAAATAACCAGATGCTCTGCTGGAGAAGGAGGAACAATCTCCTCCTGTACCAGTCAGATCAGATCTGATCTGACAGTACACACACAAAATTTTTTAAAAAAGTAAAAAAAAAATAACCACTGTGGTAGGCAGTTTGGCATTTCCTAAAAAAAAAAAAAGTTGAAAATAGAGACACCGTTTGACCCAGCAATTCCACTACTGGGAATATACCCTAAAGAGACCATAAACAACATCCAAGCAGATATATGCACACCCATGTTTATTGTGGTTTTGTTCACAATAGCAAGGAGTTGGAAACAACCTAAGTGCCTGTCAACAAACGAATGGATAGGGAAGCTGTGGTATATTCACACAATGGAATACTATGCTGCATTGAAAAACAAGGAACACATGCAATATTATTCAAAATGGGTGACCCTGGAGGACATTATGCTGAGTGAAATATCTCAGTCACAAAAAGACAAATACTGCATAGTGCCACTGTTGTAGAATGGGACAGACATCAGGGTTGGGGTAAGACTGAGAAAAACTGGATACATTATGTATACTGCATTGGAACAGATGAGGGAGAGAATGATATAAAAGTGATATATGATAGGGTATTATGGTTATCACAAGAGTCCAGAATTAAGGTTGCATAGTGGAGTGTACTTGGGGTGGGGGGATTATATACCAATAAAGGAATTTTTCTTTTACTTTTCAAAGAGAAGAGTGAACTGAGGGGGAAGGGTGGGCAGGGAGAAAAGTGCAACAATGAATGAATGGAAATCCAAAATCTCTGTAAATGTTCATTAAAATGAATAAAATAAAATAAAAAAAATAGCTGTCAGAACAAAATGGCTTCCCTGATGCTAACATATAAAAATACTTCTTTTTTTTTTAAAAAAAATTATTTTCTTAATTTTAATGAACGTTTACAGAGATTCTGTATTTCTATTCATTGTTGCCTTTTTCTCCCCGCCCACCCCTCCTCTGCTGCTACAGGACAACATCCCAGGGAAACTCACTTTACACAGGGCTTTTACTTGATTAAGAATTTTTGCATCCCTTTAAACAGGGCTATATTACTTGATTAAGGATTTTGTATCCCACCCTAATATGCTAACAACTGATTTGCTGATCATATCTCAGATCATGGGAGACTATTACATTGTTATATAAACCCTTCCAATCCTGCCTCATTAACATCATGGAAGTTAAGATTTGTAACATTTTGAGAAATTACATAGTATTGAGAATCCTAGCTTTGCCTCATTGACACATATTTTTGGGAGAAATAATTCAATCTGTGACAGACATCAAACAGGATCCATCAAGCTAGACTATTCCTGAGAAACCACTTGTGTTGTTAGATGCTGTCGAGTTGAGCATGACTCATAGCAACCCTGTGAACAAAAGATCTGAACCCTGTTCTATCCTGCACCATCCTCACACTTCCTGACACACAAGAGCCCATTGCAGCAGTCATCATGTCAATCCACCTGGATCCTCCGCCCTTTCCAACATCATGTCCTTCTCCAAGGAATAGCCCCTCCTAGCCACATGCCCAGAGTATGTGAGGGGAAGCCTCATTGTTCTTGCCACTAAAGAGAACTTCAGCTGCACCCTCTTTAAGACATATTTGCTCATTCTCTTCACAGTTCAAAGGACATCCAAATTATTGAGAAGTAATGACATCAGTTTAAGGACTAAGGTGCATCTGATTCAGGCCATGGTCTTTCCAATTATTTGCTATGCATCTGAGAGCTGAACAATGAATAAGGGTGACAGAAAAAGAATTGATGCTTTTGAGTTGTGGTGTTGGAGAAGAGCACTGAACATCCCATCGACGGCCAAGAGAACGAACAGATATGCACTGTCTCCAAGATATGACAAACCACTAGATCCGATTATCACCAACTGATATTTTTTTTTAATTTTTTTCCCTGCTGAATCCTCAACTCCTAGGTTGGCCATATCCAATAGGTATAGCCCAATATTTGTTGAAGGAATGAATGAGTAAATTTCTCTCTTTTTGAGATTTATTATGGATAAAACTGCAACTGGCTGAATTACTCAATTTTGTGAGACACATGGCCTTTTGAAACCATGAGGATTGTGAATTTAAAAAATATACCCCCACAATCCAATGCCCACCCACGCACAGTGAATGAGCCCTCCCAACAATGTTATTCACAGAATTCTCTGGAGTTTCTGTTTAGAAATGTGTTTTTCTATATGCTTCTTCGCCCACTCCTTCCTGGCAGTATCTGTAACAGGGTTGAGTTTTTAAAGGTTTGACTGTATATCTCTCTGGAGCATCAGGGTGGACTCTGACTGAATTCAGATGATTCACATTCTGCTGGTAGCACGCATTCACTTCCCCATTCAATGTGATACACATTAAACCTTTCTAGTGGCAGATGGTTGCAGAACCCATGTTTTGGAACAGGCTTTGCTTATAAAACATAATTCCCACTGCCTTGCCTGCATACAAACCCTAAAAACCTCCAAAAATTAAATGGGAATTTTAATTGAGAGTGTTCAGAACGTAAAACAATTATGATAGATGGAATATTTTCCATTAGACCACACATGCATACAAGATACCAGAGGGTCAGCTTCTCTAAGCTGATCTCCCCTCTGTACTGCTTGTACCTTTCTTACAAGAATGAGTCTATTACCGGCTGAGGCACCCAGGAAAATCACTCAAAGGTACATTCATCTGTGGACCAGAATGCTCTTATGTGGAAGAGGATAATGAGCTCTGGTTCCTCTCACACCCTCACTGTGGTTGCAGGCTTCATTCTGTGTGACTAATGGAATGAGAAGGAAATGAGTTAGGCACGTGGCCATCGGAGGAGAGAATTTCCTTTAAGCCCTGCATCTCTTACTAATCATCCACACTTCCCTCATTGCCTGCTTCTTTTCCCACACCCTGCCTGGAGAGGCACTCGGAACAGGAGAAGGAGCCAAGGCAGTGAGCAGGCCACTATGAAGGAAGATCAGGAGGGAACATGTCAAGGAAGTAACCATTGGGAGTAGTGTGACTTGCCAGTCATCAGCCCACCGATGGACCTGTTTGTAGACTGTGCCACAGTCCACAGTCTCTAACACTCATTTACATATAGTCAGTATTATAGCTCCATTTCCTCTATAGCCAGGTGCCCTAATTTTCCATCCAAGAAAAATAGACATTCCTCCCCACCCCAAAGCATGGTGTCCTCATGAGCCCTTCTTCCAGCATCCTGCTTCATCGTTACATTTTCCGTTGTCTTTGCTGGAAGCCCAGCCCTCCTGACTCCTGAGGTCAGCCTCCTGAGCCTCCCCTGACTTAATGCCTTCGGAGGACTTTGGCAGACAGCTCATGTGGAAGGCTCACTGTCTGCCACTCATACTCCGGAGCATTTGACGGGAGAGGACGTTGGATTTAAAATCTGGAGCTTGTCTGAGGTCTCCTGAGTGAACTGAGTGCTGGAAATCTAGAGCTCTGAGTACAGCCATTTACAGTTAATGGGAGGTTGATGGATGGTGGCTATTTAGAAATCTAATAAGAAATCTATTTTTCGAAAGAATTTGATGTTTTAAGCTGGGTAAAAAAGTTCAAGGCAGAATGTTACTAACAGATCCTGCTCCCCAACCCCACCCCACCCCCGGCCAAGATTTGAGATTTGTTCTTCCTTCTCTGGACACCATTTCTTATATTTAGAGAGTGTTGTCATTGACTTGAAACAAATTAATAAGGCAGCTACGCAAAGCCCAGAAACTGGGTTTGGCATGGTGTCCAGGTGCAGCTCCAGGACTGAATCTGACATGGGCGGGACTCAGAGCTGGGTTCCAGGTTGCTCATTCGGGGCCCCCAGGCTGGAGTGGGAGATCATCCACCTGAAAAAGCACATGGAGATTGAGTTGGGAGAAGGAATGTCCATTCTTTGGCCATGTCACATGTATCAGACCTTGGGCAGACCTCTTTGCTCTTCTGGCTCTGGATTTCCTAAAATGAAGCAACAGGACTTCCTAAATTTTTGGTTGTTTGTCCAATATTTCAGCCTCTCACTCCCAGTGCCACTCAGCTGGCATTCTAATGCGCTTCCTGGAGTCACTAGTCTTTCATGTCTTTCTGAGTAAGGAGACTTGGTGGTGTAATAGTTAAGTACTTAGTTGCTAAATGAATGGTCATCCATTTGATCCCACCAGAGACTTTCTGGGAGAAAAAACCTGACAATGAGCTTCCATGCAGATTATCATCTGGGATCCCTGTGGGGCAATTCTAATCTGTTCCTTACGATCACTGAGAGTTAGGATTGATTTTGTGTCATAGAACAACAATCTTCCCAGAAGACTTTTCTTTATTTGAGTTACATATAGATGCCTCTCCTTTATTGGAGTTGCCTGTACACGGAGTTGGCCATCATAAAGACTGTTATCTGACAGTCCTGTTATCTGACCTTAGAAGGATTTACTGGTGACTCTGAGACTTATCAGATAAAGCTATGCCCAAGCCTGGCTCTATGTATACGAACCACTTCACAGCTTGTGAGGAGGCCCAATGATATATGAGTTACAATGGTCCTCAGTAAGTATTTAGTGAGTGAGTAAATATCTAAGAAGCACACACATGCATACATGATGTAAATAAAACAAAGAGCTTCAGTTATGCCTCTGCTATATATAACAGTCTGTCCAGAAGAAGGTCATTTAAAATAGCTGCTTGCCAGATAACTGAATAATGACCTCATTAAGCATCTAAATGTTTTTCAGTTGAGATTGTTTTGGGTGTGAGTCTTTCTTATATCCAAAAGACAATGCTGGCTTTCTATAACACAATGTGCTGATGATCATTTCACCTTCTCCTAATGACCCAGTTTCAGCTCTGTGAGAGCTCGGTTACTGATGTGTGTGGAGGTGGCTCCTACATACCCACCACACTGCTGGATCCTTTGTGCCTTGTGTCTGTCTGAGGTTTTATTGCCAGACTGTTTCTCTTGATCAAGTCTTCATTGCTTGTACAGGGCACTAGGTTTTGCTTTTCAGGGGTGAGGTTGCTGATGACTTCCAGATGAGGGTGAGCAGAAACTGCACACAGCTAACAGTATTCTCCTTTTTTCTGGTGCAGAAGGGATGTGTAGTGGAGAGTGTGTCAGTAACAGCCAGGCAGCATCTCTTCCTTTATGCCAGTACCTGCAGCATGTCCTAATGACTGCTCAGATTTGTCCTCTGTGAATGCAGGTAGTTCTGTCCACCACTTAATGCCGTTGACAGGTGCCATCAAGTCAGTTACAATGCACAGTGACCATATAAACAATAAAGCTGGACCTTGCCCTACGCTGTGCCATGCTCAGATATACACAAACCCACTATACAGTCACTATAGCAAGCCATCTTATTGAAGGTCTTCCTTTCTTTCTCTAACCCTCCTTTCCCAGAATGATGTCTGTTTCCATGGACAGGTCCTTCCTGACAGTATGCCTAAAGTAAAGACGGAGCATACCATCTTTGCCTCTAAGGAGCACTCTGACTGCACTTCCTCCAAGATAGAATTTTTTTTCTTAACCACTCAATGTAGAGACACGTAATGTGTCCTTTAAGGAACGGGTCTGGAGTTCCCCTGATCTAAGTTCCATTTGCTGCTCCATTTTGCAAGCTGTAGGATCTTGAACAAGATATCAGTGCCTCAAAAGAAAAAAGAGAGGATATTTCTATCTTCAAATCTTCATTTCTACATCCTTAACATTAAGACTAATAATACTGAATGAATAATACTATTCTGTACAACCAAAGGAGATTGTATTTCTAAAGTATTTATAAACTGTTTAGCCTATTGCCTGGTTCTTATTAGGTGCTTAAGACATGTTAGCTTGCTATGAGTTGAAGAGAGGAAAAAGAGAGAGAGAAAGAGAGCGATGTTAGAAATCATTATTGAATGCCTCTGGGATCAGAAAAAGTATGTGGTCATTCATCCGAAAGAAATAGAGATTGATGCATCACATGAAAGAAATGTTAAGTACTATACACTTTCATTAAAATTTCAGTTAAAAAAAAAAGAGTGGTAAGTAATCATTGTGAGGAAAGCTGTGAAAGAGCACGAGAAAGAAATTACTTCATCAGGAAGTCATGGGAGGCATCACTGGGAAAAGGATACTGAGCTAACGTGATAAAAGATACAGAATAACAGGCAATAAAAGATACAAATCAAAACCACAATGAGATACCATTTTACTCCAGTAGCAGTGGCAAAGTTTAACGGGACAGCAAGTAATACATGTTGGAGAGGATGTGACAAGATAGGAACTCTTACACATTGTTGATGGGCTTGTAAAATGGTACAACCACTCTGGAAGGCAACTTGGTGCTTCCTCAAAAAGCTGAACATAGAAATTCCATATGACCCAGCTATTCCACTACTTGGAATATACTCTGAGAAAATGAGAACTGAGGCACAAAGGGAGATTTGTACACCAAAGTTCATAGCAGCATTGTTCCCCATCTCAAGAACACGGAAACAGCCCAGATGTCCAACCACAATCGAATGGATTGGAATGATGGAATACCACGCAGCACATAGGAGCAAAGATTTTGTAAATCACTACCTAACTTGGGAGGAACTGGGAAGCATTATGTTAAGTGAACTAAGTCCCATAAGGACAAATACTGTTTAAGACCATTTTTGTAGAACATGTATGAGGATCCAAAGAGGGTAGAGGAGGAGCAGAGGGGTGAGGATGGGCAGAGAAGTGGGGTGGTTAATCATATGGTTGCACAATTTGATAAGTGGAGGGAGGCGGGAGGAGTGGATAAAGGAAATGGGAAAGATCTGGTGTGAAAAACAGTGTATATAAACTTTGTAAGTAAACCTGTTACAGTAAAACATTTATTTACTTTAAAAAAAAAAGATGGGGATTAGCTAGGTAACAGTGGAAGTGGAGTGGGAAGGCCAGGGCACAAAAGGGAGACAGGCCAGTATGGGATGTTCAGTGAAATGAAAGTCAATGTGTCTGGAGCACGCAGAGCAAAGAACATAAGAAGAGTTGAGAATAAGCCAGAACGAGATTATGTGACGCTTCCTAGGCTTGCCAGAGGTCCTGGTCTTTATTCTATGGACAGCAAGGGAGCCACTGATACACAAGGGTGGCATGTGTCCTACCTACAAGTTCTTTGCATGTAGACTGTCTCAGACACTTTTTTTTGCAAAGAGACATAATGAATAAAAATGAAATGTGTACATTATCAGTTGATTATGGTTCAGATTTCCCTCTCTATCAGGTTCATTTTTTACCATACAAAACAACATCCAGTGATTAAAACTTTTACCTTTTTGCCTAATAATTCCAGCAGTAATTTATCCTTAGGTTGGCTCAGTGATACCAAAACTCACACTCTTTCTGTCCTTTTAATCTGCTATCCTTACATGCTGACTTTTCAACCTCAATTTTATTTTCCCTGTGGCTGCAAGATGGCTGCTGCAGCTCCAGGCATCATATCCTCATTCTACGAGAGCCAAAGAAAGAAAGAGAAAAGGACAAGAAAAAGTATTTCTCCTTATATATCACTGTCTTTCAAGGAGGAAATTTTTTTTTCTTATATCACATGGGTCAGAACTAGAAGAACAAAGTCTCTTTTTCTACCAATATTGGCAAAGAAGAATATGGTTGCTGAGCTGGCTTAGACTAACTGTGATTCATTCCCTAGGGGTCAGGGTTCTCTTACGAGAAAAACTGTCTATTGTTGGCAAGGCAGCATCCCCAAAGAAAGGACAATGCTGTCTGTTAAACTAACCCAGCCCAGCCAGTGAGGTTGGCAGTGACCTTTTCCCCCCTAACACCAGTCTCAGGAAGGCTCATTATTTCCTTTTACAGTTTTTCATCTCCCTCAGACTTACTGTTTGTGGGATCTTAGCATTTTCTACCAGGAAATAAAATTACTAATCAGCTACTGGTAATGATGCCATTTTCTGTCATTCAGCAGGAACATAGCTTGAACAGGGCTTATTCTTAACTAGGACAGAACTGCAGTCACCTGGGCTGTATCAGAACTATATCTCCTGATGTATTTTTTAGTTTGATGGTGTGAATGTTCATGTGCCCTCACTCAGGGCAAGTGGAGGCATGTAAACCCTTTCTAATGGAACCTACGACTTCTTGACTCTCCTCAATAGCTGGATGTTTTGCAAGATCAGTTTTAGTTTGTTGCTGTTGTTGTTGAGTGCCATGGAGACGAGTACAACTCTTAGCGACTCCATGAACAATGGATCTGAACCCTGTCCTATCTTGCCCCATCCGTTTCATCCCTTAAACATTTGAGTCTATTACCACAGGCTCTGCATCAGTCCATCTCATTGTGGGTCTTCCTCTCCTTTGATGACCCTCCACCTTTCCAAGCATGATGTTGTTCTCTAAGGAACAGCCTCTTCTAATATGACTAAAATATGTGAGACAAATCTTCACCAGCTTTGCCTCCACGGTATATTCTGGTTGCACTTTGTCCAACACATATCTGTTTGTTCTTTTGGTGGTCCATGGGATATTCCACATCCTTCTTCAGCACCACAGCTCAACTCAAATGCATCAATCCTTCTTCTGTCATCCTTATTCCTTGTCCAGCTCTCAGATGCACAGCAGGTGATTGTAAAGATTGTGGCATGAATCAAGGTAAACCTTAATCTCTAGACTGACATCATTGTTCTTCAGGACTTTGGAGAGGCCGCTGATAGCAGACTTTCCCCAGTGATGTACATCTCCTGATTTTCTGACTGCTTGTACCAACGGTGTTGATTGTAGATCCAAACAAGATAAAATCATTGACAATTTCTATCATTTCTTCATCAATCATGATGTTGCCCGTTGGTCCTGTGGTGAGGAATTGTGTTTTCTCGATGTTGAGATGCAATCCATATTGAAGGCTGCAGTCCTTGATCCTCTGCAGCAAGTGTTTCAGGTCTTCCTCACTTTCAGCAAGCAAGGTTGTATCATCTGCATTATGTAGGTTGTTAACGAGTCTTCCTCCAATCCTGGTGCCACATTCTTCTTCATAAAGTCCAGCTTCTCAGGTGGTTTTGTCAACATACAAATCAAATAGCAATGAAGAGAAGGTATAGCCCTTCTGCACACCTTTCCTAATTTTAATCCTTTGCTCTGTTTGGACAAGGCTTCTTGGTCTAGGTAGAGATTTCATATAAACACAATTAAGTGGCCTGGAATTCCCATTCTTCTTAAGGTTAACCATAGTTTGTTATGATCCACATAGTCACATGTCTTTCCATAGTCAACAGAGCACAAATAGACATTCTTCTGGTATTCTCTGCTTTCAGCCAAGATCCATCCGGCCTTAGCCTACTGTTTTCCAGTGTCACTGTTGGATCTACTGGAGAAGGCAGTTCCCTCATGCTTTGGGATATATTTGGTGATTAGATTAACTCTAGAAAGAGATTGACTGGATTTTCTCAGCTTTTCATTCTTTCTCAAAAGGGGAAGGGCTGGGAGCTGTGGCCCTTGCTCCATTTTCTGTTTGTTTGCTATCAAATGGGGAAGAGACAAATGCTGAGGAACCAGCAGGTGTATTCCAGTTTCAGGTGTTCTTTCAAACAAGCTCCCAGAGCTTTATCCTATTTTTAAAGCCCCAAAACATCCCAAAAACCCTCCACTGCTGTTAAGTCGACTCTAGCTAATGAGCCCCCACCATTGAGTTTTCAAGGATGTAGATCTTAACAAGAGTGGAATCCCCAACTCCGCAAAGATTTCTTAAAGGCACACCTCTGGTCTGTGACCAATAGCACCACATAGTCCCAGCCCTCCACTCACCTGTCTCACCTCTCATAGGCTCCACCCCATGGCCCACAGGGTCTTGACCTCACAGCTGCCTCTGAACTCTTACGTTCCTGCCATACTCAGCTCCTCGAACCTCCCCAGATGTGGAGTTCTCCTTGACCCGAATCCATAGGCCTTTGTTTTTACGATTCCTCATTCTACTCCCCTCGCTCCAGCCCTCCCATCTGCCTGACTCCTTCTTGTCTAGGCTTTCAGTTGTTCATTACATCCTCCAGGGAGACTTCCTGGCCCCCAGACTCAGTTGAGTCCCCTCCTCTGTACTCTGTTGTATGCTCATGTCTTCCTCCCAAACCACAGCTGAAGCCCCTTAGGGCAGGTGACTCCACCCACCATGCCCTTCCACTATAATTCTACCCCCCTCTTATTAGGATATGTGACTTCACCCACCATGCCCTTCCACTATCACTTCACACACACACACACACACACACACACACACACCCTTAGTTCACCTTCCGATCTGGCTCAGGGCCTGGCATTTAGTTGATGAATAAATGAAGTCATGGTCCATTTGGGGCTCACTGAGCAAGCAGGCACCACCAGCTCTCCCCATGGGAGAGACCCTGAAGATAAGGCTTGTTCTTTCTCTCCTCAGGCATCAACTACTGTGCACTGAATAAACCAAACTGTGAGCACGAATGCGTCAACACAGAGGAGGGTTATTATTGCCGCTGCCGCCGAGGCTATACACTGGACCCCAACGGCAAGACCTGCAGCCGTGAGTGTGCCCGAGGGTCAGGCGATGCTGGGGAGAGCCTCCAGCAGGCACCCTGGGTTTCACTGGCAGCCAGTCATTCCTGAGACGCCTGGGTTTCCTGTGGTTCTCATGGTCCAATGGACATAATCTTGCTTGGGCTCGGTTTCATCATCCATCAAATGGGACTATTAATAATACTTACTTCATAGGCTGGCACAGACAGTTAAGCATTTGAATGACTACTAGTGCAAATGTTGGCAAGGAGGACTAGGAAGACGTTGTTGTTGTATGCTGTCAAGTCAGAACCAACCCAGAGCTGACCCTCCAGTGGGTTTTCAGAGGCAGTTAATCGCATGGGAACAAATTGCCCATCTTTCTCCCGTGGACCAACTGGTGGCCTCGAACTGCATGTCTTCAGGACTGCAGTGCAGCTTCTTGTAACTAGGCCATAGAGCTCCCTGCCATGAGAGATAGACCTAATAATCTGCTTCTAATAAGTCACAGCCTTGAACACCCTATGAAACCGTTCTCTGTACATACATATGGGGTCCTCGAGAATCAGAATCGATGTAACTGCAACACCAGTGCCTCACAGATTGGGTTGTAAGGATTAAAAGAACCAATTCATGTAAAATAGAACAGTGCTGCAAGGCTCAGTATGCATTCAGTACAGAGGGTTCGCTGGTGGTGGGGTCCCGTGGCTGTTCCCAGCCATATGGCTGAGAATCTCAGGCAGTTCTGATCCACCAATTGCTCAAAAGATGGGCAGTCTCTTCTCAGGAAGATTTATAGCCTTGGGCACACAATGGAAGGTCACCGTGAGTCCAAACTGACTCAACAGCACTGAGTTTGTAGCAGCTACTCTCACTTCTATACCACCAACACAACAGCAATGAGTTTGGTGGAGTCTGAATATTTTATTTGCTGGCCAGAGTATTCATTGGCTAGGAGTCAGATGGGCTTGAATTCAGATCTCCTCCAGTAGACTGGCTCTACTGTATATTTTGAACAAGTTACTTCATTTTTCCAAGCCTTGGTTTCTCATCTATTTTTTTTTTTTTAATGTGAAGAAGATAATAGTATGGAGCTCCTAGGGTTAAGAGCTCCTAGGAGCAATAGAGCTATTTCAGTCTCCGACCCCTGGGTCTGGCACAAGGTGAGCATTCAGCCAATGGTCATAATTCATTATTGTCATGGAGTCATGAAGCCTGAGGGCCGCCACAGGGCCTTTCTGAGGGCAGAGCTGAGAAACATGGACTTTTTGTGAAGCCTTGTCTTCATTTCCTTGTGGAGAGCCACAACAAAGCTCCACTTGGTGATGTAAACACATGGAAACTTGTAGGCCTTGCCAGCTAGACGCTTGGGACATTCTTTATGAGGCACAGTCTCCTCTGGCCCCGGCCAGCAGGGCTGGGAGCCCAGAAGCACAGGGTCCCCGTACCCCTGCACAGGGACACGGCGACTGAGAAAAGAAGTGGAAAGGGCCTTTTCTGTGGCCTTCACTCAGCAAGCCGCACATCTGCGCCAGCTTTGGGGACAGAGATGGATTGTGAATGAGAACAGTGCAGCTGTTGAACATTTGGACCCTAAATCGCCAGGAGGGGAAGTTTCACAGATGAAGTATTAGGTATAGAGGAATTGTCAAGAAAACTTATTTCCTTTTAATCTTCAGAAGGAACAAGTGCCCCAAGCAGGCTTTCTAAGACTGACCTCAGAGGCCAATGAACTTTTGAACCAGAAAGTACTAAATGTCTCTGAGTCCTGTGAGAGGCCATTGGGGAGCAAGGGGTTTCCTGTTCACCAAGGGAACACTCTGTTGAAGATGATTCTGCATAGATCCTGCCTTTTTCCAGGAGTGTGTAGCCTGCCTGCTGATGGCCCTGGCAGGTATCCCAGGCAGCCTGGGCATGATCTGACTAAACCCATCCGGACTGCAGGGCCCTGCCTCTCCCCCTCGTATGCCTTGAAGGAGCCTAGAGATTCTCACAGCAGGAGCTTGAAGAGATTAAGGTCTCTTGTCTCTCTAGAAAGGAGCCCTGGTATTGCAGTGGGTTACATGTCACTCTGTTAACAAAAACAATGGTCTGACTCAACCAACCATTCAGTCTACCAGCCATTCTGAGGAATAGAAATGAGACAGTCTATTCGCATTAAGTCACCGCCTCAGAAACCTGAGGTTGCCATGAATTGGAATTGACTCCACAGTAGTAGGCTTGGTTTGATTTGGGGTTTGGTTTGAGGTCACCCTAGCGTTAGAGAATTGGACAGTGACTAAGGATGACAGAAGACAGCTGGACCATGACTAAAGGTGATAGGAGAATTGATGCCTTTGAGTCGTGGTGCTGGAAAAGAATCTTAAATATACCATGGGCTGCCAGGAGAACAAATAGATCTGTCCTGGAGAGGGTGAAACCAGCTTTCTTGTTGGAAGCAATGATTTTGAAGCTCCTTCTCTCATACTTGTTCACGTGGCCAGGAGGAACCCATCCTTGGAGAAGGACATCATGCTTGGAAGGGTGCAGAGACAGACAGCACAGGAGAACAAGACACGAGATGAGATGCATTGACATGATAGCCAGGGCAGTGGAATTAGGTGTGTTGGAGTCAATGAGACTGTCCCAGGATAGGGAAGGGTTCAGAGCCATTGTGTATACAGTCATAGGTGACTCAACAGCACATAACAACAATATCACAGGTGGGATCCAATAAGAAAACTCACTGAATCAGACAGTTTCCATTGAGTCCATTACAACTCATGGTTACTCCACATGTGTCAGAATAAAACAGGGATCAACAGGGTCTTAACAGATGATTTTGGGAAGTAAATCCCGAGGCCTTCTTCTCAGACGCCTCTGTATGGACTCAAACCCTCCAACTCTCAATTATCAGTCAAGCGTATTATGTGTTGACCACCCAGAGACTCCAGTCAGCTCTAAGAAAGTGTAAAAAGTGGACCACCTCAGAGAAAGCCATGGTGTCCTGCTTCTCCTGAAGGCTCAGGATAACAGCAGGCTCTGCCATGCTGTGTCTGGGGACAGTGTGAGCATTTTGTTTTATCCTCGCAACTGCCCTATGAGGCAGTTACATCTTTTCCCTATTTAAGAACAGGGACAATAAAGATTAAGTAACTTTCCCAGAATCACATAACCCTTAAGAGACGAAACCAGGATGTGAACACAGACATCTGGCTCCTGAGACTCTGCGAGTGTTTGTGATAGGTGCAGCCAGCCGTGGAAAGTTCCAGAAGGTACAAGCCCCAAACCCTGAGGCAGTAAAGAGACCCATGTGGTGGCCCTGCACAAGGCTTCTAGTGTCTCTCTGGGGTGCTTTTTCTCCTCGGTGAAATCTGGGGGGTCGCCAGCGAGGCTGTCTCTGGGAGCTGCTCACCACAGCTGTGTGTTTGCTCTCCTTCAACGCTCTCTGGCTGCCCAGAGGGGCCAGCTGTGCGGCCTTCCAGTGCCAGGATCAGCCACATATGCAGGCTCAGGCTTTGGTTTCTTTTCAGACATTTAGGTGTCCTGGTTTGGGGGGAAAGTGAAAAAAAGCAAAACATGTTTTTTCTCTTCATTTTCAGATAGAAATGAGTGACTCTTAACTTAGCACTACTTAATAATAAGCATTCAGTAATAAACAAGTTACAGTATGCCAGATCCTGTTCTGAGGGCTTCAGACATGTGTCCACCCATTAAACCCCCACCACACTCCTGTAAGAAGGCAACCATCATGAACTCTATTTCTCAAATCACAGCATAGCAATATGATAAGACAGAGCTGAATTGCCCCATGGGATTGCCAAGGGTGCCATCTTTACAGAGAGCAAAGGTTCATGGGGCCACTGTGAGTCACAGTCAACTCAATGGCAGTTTGAGGCTGTAAGTTCAAGTAAGGCCAGAAGGCCCCTGGAAGAAAGGCCGGCTGAAAACCTTGTGGAATTCACAACTGCTGACACACACTCGGTTGACGTGAGTTGGAGCTGACTTAATGGTAGCAGCATTTTCTGTTTGACGCCTTCATTCTTAAACATTATTTTCATCAGTGTGGCCTTGGGAAGACCAATTTTTTTTTCTTTTCTTTCTTTTTTTTTTTTTTTTTGGTGTGAGTGTACCGTCAGATCAGATCTGACTGGTACAGGAGGAGATTGTTCCTCCTTCCCCAGCAGAGCATCTGGTGGATTCGAACCGTGCGCCTCTGGGATTGTAGTTGCAGCTCCTTGCCACTAGGCCACCAGAGCTCCCCGGGAAGACCAATTTGACCTTTCTGAGCTTGGGTTGTCTCTCTGTGAATTGGAGATGACACCTTCTTGGGAGCACTACCATGATCACAGGTCAGGTATGCCAAGGCTATGGCCAAGAGAGCTGCTGTCACCAGCACTAAGGATGTATTACCCAGTCCTTGTAGTTGTATGTGCTTTACTTTTCAAATAAAGGAATGGGACTAAAACAAATGAAATGGGCTGATTTTCCAATGGTTGACATGGAAAGCAGGCTTCCCCAGGGCTCGTCGTGATGCCAAATCAAAAGCCTTTTGCCTTCACGTAGATTCCAACTCCTGCTGTGTTGTTGTTATTGTAAAGTTGACTCCAATTCCTACCAACCCTACACACAGGAGCTACTCTATCCTGAGCCAATCTCAGAAAATAGGGAACACTTCATGAGTCTTTGTGTCACAGCATAGCAACACAATAAGACAGAGCTGAATTGGATTTCCAAGGGTGCAGTCTTTACATGAGCTCTGGTGGCATAGTCCATAGTGAATTTTACAGCTAATCCAGGAGTTCTGGGAGCTCCAGTGGACTAGTGGCAAGAAGCTGTGCAGCAATCCCAAAGGTGCACTGTTCAAATCTAGCAGCTTCTCCTTGAGAGAAGGATGGGCATTCTCCTTCTGTGCAATCAACTGCCTCTGAAAACCCACCAGAGGGTCAGCTGTGGGTCACTTCCTACTCAACAAAACACAACAACAGTCCAAGAGTTGCATGTCTCTATCAGTTCAAACCCACTATCAGCTCTGCAAGAGAAAAATGGGCTCTTTCCATGCAATTTACTGCCTTAAAATCCCAGTGAAGGGTTATTATCAATGAGTCAGTTCCGACTTGATAGCAGTAAGTTTGAGTTTGGTTTTTTTCTCATATAAAGGTTGGCACATAAAACCCAGCCATAATTACCCCAAAGAGACCATTACTGACATCCAAGCAGATATATGCACACCCATGTTTATTGCAGCTTTGTTCACAATAGCAAGGAGTTGGAAACAACCTAAGTGCCCATCAACAAACAAATGGATAGAGAAGCTGTGGTATATTCACACAATGGAATACTATGCTGCATTGAAAAACAAGGAACTCATGCAATATTATTCAAAATGTGTGACCCTGGAGGACATTATGCTGAACAAAGTATCTCAGTCACAAAAGGACAAATACTACATGGTGCCACTGTTGTAAAACAGGACTGATCTCGGGGTTACAGTGAGACTGAGAAAGATGGGTTCAATAATGTATACTGCATTGAAACTAATGAGGGAGAAAACTGGTTAAAAGGGATATGTGATTAGGTATTTTTGTCATTACAGGAGTCCATAGAGAAGGCTATATATTGAAGTAGACCTGGGGGAGGGATTGTAAAACAATGAAAGAATTTTTCTTTTACTTTTCCAAGAAGGTAGTATACTAAAGGCAAGGGTTGGGAGGGGAGAAAAGTGCAACAGTGAATGACTGGAAATCCAAAGTCTGTAAATTTTCATTGAAAATAATAATTAAAAAAACCCAAAAACCAAATCAAGCCATAAGTAAGGTAAGCACAGGCTTACTTGTGCTGGTTGTTAATCTGTAGTGAATAGTTTCATATGTTGTTGTTGTTGTTAGGTGCCATCAAGTGGACGACTCATAGCAACTCTGTGAACAGCAGGTCTGAACTATGTCCTATCCTGCGCCATACTCACACTTCCTGACACACTTGAGACCATTGCTGCTGCAGTCACTGTGTCAACCCATCTGGTTGAGGGTCTTCCTCTCCTTTGCTGACTTCTCCACCTTTCCAAGCATAATGTTTCTCTCCAAGGAATAGCCTCTCCTAGCAACACGCCTGAAGCATTGAGATGAAGCTTTATCATCTTTGCCGCCAACGAGCACTCTGGCTGCACCTTTCTCAAGGCATATCTGTTTGTTATTTTGGCCATTCATGGGATATTCCGTACTCTTTTCCAACACCACAGCTCAAAGACATCAGCCCTTCTTCGGTCATCCTTATTCATGGTCCAGATCTCAGATGCATAGCAAGACCTCATTGAAAAGACCTCTTAGTTGTGCTTTTTATCATGTGAAGCTGTTCACTATACATTAGTAATAAGCACGATAAACTTGTGTTTGCCAAACTTCCCTACCACGGACTGTCAATTTGCAAAGAGGCTTTGAATCTTTAGAAAGATGCTGTGAGGCCAGAAGAGAGACAGGTACTAGTCATTTATGGAGGGGCAGTCTTTGGTGTGGTGAAAATGTGAATTGGTCACTACGATTAGTAGATAAATACAAGTGAACTCATGTTTAGTTTGCTTATTGGGTAATCCAATGATGGAAAAAGCCTTTTTAAGTGCAATTCTGTTCTGACTCATGATCAGAATGGACTCCAAGGTATCCATTGCTGTTGGATCAGAACTAACTCATAGCTGACCCTCCATCGGGTTTCTGAGGCTGTAAATCCCGTGGGAGAAGATTGCTCATCTCTCATGGAGCTGCTGGTGGATTTGAACCCCTGGAGAGGCTTGGCCTTTGAATGAAACTTCCTCAGGCTCCATCCTGGAGCTCCTGCTAGGACTGGGTTTCTGGTTGGCTAGTGTGACATTGTCCCCATGGGTCCTTAATTCATTCATGTTGGTGATGCCGGCAGGGGTGGATCACTGTGCACAGAACAACCATGGCTGTGAACAGCTGTGCCTCAACACGGAGGAGTCCTTCGTCTGCCAGTGCTCGGAAGGCTTCCTCATCAACGAGGACCTCAAGACCTGCTCCAGTGAGTCCCACTGCCTGCGTCTCTGGAAGCCGTCTTCCTAGGGAAGCATTTGTAGCAGGAGGGAAACGGGGGAGGCTACAGGGCGCTGCCCCCTTTCCTCTGCCTCATTATGGCTGTTGGGGGGTCCACTGGGGGTGCATGCATTCACAGGTGGGTGAGGTTGAGCGTGGGGTCACTTAATTAATCATCAGTGGCCTGATGGCCTTGGTGGCGAAGGCGCACTGCCCACCTGGGCCCTCACTTGCTGTTTGACTTACAGGAGTGGATTACTGCTTGCTGAGTGACCATGGCTGTGAACATTCCTGCGTCAACACGGACACATCCTATGCCTGCCAGTGCCCCAAGGGACACGTGCTCCGCAGCGATGGAAAAACCTGTGCGAGTGAGTGTCGTGAGGTCTTGCTACAGGCAGGACCTGGAGTGGGCGTGCGTGGGGTGGGGCGGGTGTGCACAGGCGCGCGCGCGTGTGTGTGTGTGTGTGTGTGTGTGTGTGTGTATGTGTAGGGTCCTTTGGGCCCTCATGGCTGCTTTCCCCAGTGCTTCCTTCCTCCACGCCTGGAAACAGGTTGGAGTTTTCTTCCCCAGTTTCCACAGTCTTGCTATCGTTCTGAGTTGGGAAGAACCGTGTTTCTTAGAACTCACTGTTGTACCCTCACATTCAACCCTTTGTTATCAAGTCATTTCTAACCCATGTGGCCCTACAGAATTGCCCCATTGGGAATGGTGTGTAGGCATGTCATTAGGAGGGGCTGGTTCTTGGAGAATAAATATCATGCTGGGAAAGGTGAAGGGTCAATGAAAGAGAGGCGGACTCTTAACAAGGTGAATGGACATAGGGACCATAACAGTGGACTTGAGTATATCAGAGATGAGGAGGATGGCACCAGATCAGGCAAGTTTCAGGTCACTATGAGTCTTAGTCAATTCGATCACACCTACCAAGAACAACAGCGATGGAAGAAATAGACTGTAACATCTTTCTCCCATATATTGGTTCTAATGGATTCAAATCAATGACATTTCAGTTAATCGCCAAATGCTTACGCACTGTTCCATGAGTTACCTGTAACTGGGCCTAAAATGCCAGTCACTGACTTTGCTCATGTGCAGGGCAACTAGTAAAGCACTTGGCTAATAGCCTGAAGGTTGGGGATTTGAACTCACCCAGAGGTGCCACAGAAGACAAGCCTGGAGATCTGCTTTCAAAGATCACAGCCTTGAAAACCCTAGGGAGAAGTTCTTCTCTGCACACGGGAGTTGCCAAAGGTTAGAGTCTAACTGAAGGTGTATTCATAATCTGCTAAGATTAGAAGCAGACCAGTTACAAGAAGTGCTGAGTCAACAATGTCCCAAATGTACGATCTGCTGTGTAACTGCATGATTTCTGACATTAACAGTCTCTCTTTCATTCAGCTCTCCCAGTCTTCTGTGCCCCTTGGGTTTGGTGGTTTGCCGGAAGATCCCACAGAGACTCAGACCCATCAGGGGAATGACTCAGTGACATAGACAATGCAGGCTGGTGTTGCAGAGACCTGTGAGCATTGTAGCCTGTCAATTGCAGTGTAGCTGGAAAGTGGGTGTCCCAAAAGAGAACTGGCATTCATTTCCCATGAGCTTATATAAGCCTCTAGAGAGGAGGGGCTTGTATCCCACCCTAATCTTCTCTCCTTAACACAATAAGGACAAAATAAACAGTTAATCAATAGCCAGGAAAGACATTTTGAAAAGTAAACACTTGACACCACCAAGGGCTACTCACAACAATAATAGTGTGACCTGTTAACCAATCCAAGGAGCCATAGGGTCACAAGCAGTTAAACACTCAGCTTCTAACCAAAAGGTTGGTGGTTTGAACCCACCCAGTGGTTCCAAGGAAGAAAGGCCTGGGGATCTGCTCCTATAAAGATTACAACCTAGAAAATATTATGGGGCCACTCTACTCTGTCATATGGAGTCACTGTGAATCAAAGACCAATCAAAGGACACCTAACAACCACATTTACTGACCACTGAGTACACACTGTGGTAGCGCTTGTCCAGCATTATCCCATCCCAGCAGCCCTGCAGAATTCCCCACTTTACATATAAGGAAGGCACAGTTCCAATTAAGTAAAAGAACTAAGGTTACCACTTAACAAAAGGTGGGTTCAAACTCAGTCTGGGAGAAGACGAGGTTCTTGAGAACCCCTTGGGCTCTTTCCTCTCTGACCCTGATCACCTGGCAGCAGATGATGAAGTTGGCAGTGATGTCTCGTAGGTAGATGTTTCCTTGCAGCTAGTTCCAGCCCTAAATCCATTAATAGAAACCTCAGACCACCCTTTCTCTTCAACCTAAGAATTGCTGTATTTGCTGCCCTGCAATTCTGTTTCCAAGTGAAGCTGGAGAAAGAATTGAAAAGTAGTCATGCATGGAGGGAAAGGGCTTTGGTTTACCTGCCCTATCTTGGTGGTCTTTCTGGTTACAGACCCACTGATTCTATTGTGGACACAACCTCATTTAGATCCCGTTTTTGTAGCAGAAGTTCATGTGGCAGGTAAGCCGACTGCACAGCTGGGCGTGCCTGCCTAACTGGGAACAAGGGAGCAAACAGTTCCCCAGTTTGGGATGGATTCTTGTGTCGTGGCACATGGGCTCTCCGTTTTCTGGCTTGCTGGTGGCTCCCAGCCCTGCGGCCTTCAGAACTCTGCTGCGGCCAGCAAGGGAGTGCCTCCTGCCCTGGGGTCTCGCAAACTGTGAGGGTGTGTTGAAAAGCTTCTGCATTTGACGGCAGGCCAAATCCAAGTTGGTAGCTTTTTTGTTGATTTAAGTCTCCGTCATCTTAGTTTATGCTCTTTCTCTTCCTCTCTCCAATACTGTGGAGTAGACCTGACTTTAAGATGGTTGTGTGACTTCTAAGAAATTCTCACAGGCCCTTCCAAACAAATGGCAACCCTTTCTCCTCAGCAGAGTTCCTCTGTGGTGCAAATAGTTAACACACACACATCTGCTAACTGAAAAGTTGCAGGTTCGAGTGTACCTCAAGGCACCTTGGAAGAAAAGCCTTGTAACCTTAAAACCTAATTCTTAAAACTCAGCCATTGAAAACTCTAAGGAGCCAGGTCTGTTGTGCCACATTTAGTAAATCAGAGCTGACTTCAACAGCAGCTCATTCAAATGTCGTCTATACACTCTCGTATCCTGATATCAAGGTCCACACACTTTTTGCGTGTTACCCATTTTCCCACTTACAGTGTGTTAGTAACTAATGGTTCAGTGATATCATCTAAATGAGTCAATACTAAACAATGCACTTTGGATATGTGTATATTTGTGTGTGGTTTTGCCTAAAATAGGGCTTGTGAGATACTTAGACGGCTTAGAGTTATCCTGAGGACATGTTACATGACAGATACATTTTACTCACTAGCTGGTATATATGTGTTGAGCTATTATGCTAGTTGAGGGCTTTTTGTCATCACTGGGGTAATTCGGTCTGGTTGCCCTGTCCTGTAATAATAGATTGGGTTTCCAGTCTAGCCACAGTCCAGCCACAGGGCTTGGGATGTGTGTTCCCTTGCTGTATGCCAGATGATAAAGAGCCAGATGACATGACTTCACCTTCTCTGCAAAGCCTGCTGGCTGTGGATGGACGAGCCAGTTGGGGGCCAGCCAGGCCCGGCTCCGCAGATAAGGGATTCCGTGGACTTTCACAAAGACAGCTGGCATGTAGAGGCCTTGACGGTCAGAGGAGCCTTCCACTCACCTTCAGGAACATTCTCTGAACCAAGGGTGGCCAGGTCCAGGTTTCCAGGGCCCAGGAACGAAGTCACCACCATGGATATGCAGGTCCCTCTCATTCCCCTTGGACTCTCTTCCATCCTCTCTGCCTCCTGCCCTACAGCCTGTGATTGTCCAGGTCTGCCAGAGCTGCAGCCTTTCTTACCTGAGACAGTTAGATGAACAGACTGGAGATGATAGCAGGAGAAAGTAGTCATCTTTCCACAACTGCCGTGGAGAGCCTTCCTGCCCTCTCACTCTTCTGGAAAGTTCTCTGCAGTAGATCTTGTGCAAGTGCACCATGGCACCAAGACAGACACCACAGGTTAGACACACATGGGGCACAGCCCATTGGCCTGCTGGCTCCCAGAAGTCAGAGTCTTCTCTGAGTTGCCAGGCCTTTACTGTGCCACGCAGTAAAGCTGAATAGGTGATAAAGTGAATAGCCAGAGATCATTTCTCTTTCTATCATTTATATAACACCTAGCACAGGGTCCACTCCCTGCTCCAACACTGTTAGCGCTTTTCCACTGTCTCCCAAGGTAAACTTTGCAACTTCACATCTGGGATTGACCGTTAGCACACTCCTCTACCCCTTTAGGCTAAGCTCTGCTCTCCAGCCTTCCTCCAAACTGGCAATGCCCCTCTATATTTGTTCCTATGGTTGCTGTAATAAAGTACCCACCAGGGGGGGCTCATAGAACAGAAGCTTGTCACCTCACAGTCCTAAGAGGCTGGGACTCTGAATTCTGAGAGTCAGCAGGGCCAGGTCCCCTCCAGAGCTTGATTCTCTCTCATCTTCCCAAGCTTCTAGTAGCCACAGATGTTCCTTGACTGGTAAGTGCATTTCCACATGGTGCTTCTCTGTATCTGTGTCTCTTGTAAGAACGCAGCACAGATTCTATTCATACCATCGCAATAAGACCCTGTATTAACATGAGTGATATCATCTTCTAAGATCCTTTATCCAGACAAGACCACACTCACAAGTACCAGGGGCTTGAACTTCAGCTTAAATGTGGTGACAGGTAGGAGGTACCATCCAATCCATAACGTGCTCTGGGCTGTCCCTGCCCTGTCTCCACTTGGAACAGCCTCTCCCCATACCACCCTCACTTGATGAAATTCCTCCCCTGGCCCTACAGGGTGTCCCCACAGTGCTGCCCAGCCCTGTCTCACCTTGTGTAAGAGTCTGAGAAACTGCTTAGAAAGAATGTTGAAATGTGAGGCCAAAACTGAGCTTAAATCGTGTTGCTTCCACCCAGGACAGAGGAACTGACCCTCTCTGTCTGCTTCACCTGTAAACTGGGGATGTTCATTCCTTCCTGTCTCTCAGGTTCACTGCACAAGAGGAAAAGTGTTCACTAAAGTGCTTCGTGAACTTATAAAGTGCCCTCAGTGAGATAGTGGTGGATTAGTGAGAAAAGTCCTACTTTTTCATGCAGGAAACCCCCCGCCAATGCACTTCATGTGCACTCACAACCCATCTTACCTGTCAGGGGATCTTCCCACTTGGCTGTGATGCTAAACAAGTTTCAGTGGGGTTTCCAGACTTAGGAAGAAGAAGAAGAAAGGCCTGGCACTCTACTTTTTAAAAATCACTTAAATCATTTCTTAAAAGTCTTGTACATTATGATGGTCTGGGCAGCAAGCTGCTCTGGGGCCAGCACAGGGAGAGGCGGGGTTTCTCCTGCTGAGCAGAAGGTTGCACAAGGGGCGAACTCAAGGGCAGCTAACAGCAACAAAGGCAAACTAACGCCCTGGGGGGTGCCTGGGGGTCTGTAGCAGAGCTAGAACTAGACTCTGGTTCCCCCCCTACTCTACACCTCAATCGCCTACCTCCACAGACACATGTCTCCATCTAGCTGTTTCTGGGTTTATCTGAGAAGGGCCTTAGGTGTTTACCACTGAGTTGAACTGACTCATAGCTGAGCCTCCAGCAGGTTTTCAGAAGCAGTGAATTGCACACGAGGAGATTGCACATCTTTCTCCTGCAAAGCAGCTGCTGGATTCAAACCGTGTACCTTTTATGTTGGCAGCGAACTTCCTTATCACTAAACCACCAGAGCTTCCTGAGAAAGGTCTAATATGGAGTTAAATGATCTGCTGCTCTTGGTTTTATTGTATAATAAGACCAGTCAGGAAATTATGTCATTCTTTCTCTCAGCTGCCCCCTGGGCACTCGACCACGGTGGCTTTCTCCCTCTGAGGCTGGGCTTGAATGACCTCTGTGGGTCCTCAGCTGAAGGATGGCTGTGTGTCTGCAGAGGTGCGAGCCCATGATCGCTGCGGCACACTCGTACATGACTCGCCAGACCTGGCATCCGGATGCAGTGACCACTCAGTACCGACGTGTAGGAGCCCCGAAATTTCTAATCATCCTGACCACATATTGCAAATGCCCTATTCATGATGGGAGTTTAAAGAAATATGTGGACCTGCTACTTAAGTGCAAGTGGTGCAAGGTCTTCTTTTTTTTTTTGAACTTTTTGTTATCATTTGCGTGACAAGTTTGCAGAGCAAATTGGTTTCCATTTAACAATGGAAAAATTTAACAATTTTGTTCTGTGACTTGGTTGCAGTCCCTTCACGATGACGGCCCTCATCCCACTTCCTCCCTGGATTCTCTGTATCTATTCATCCATTTTTTCCTGCCCCCTTCTGTCTTCTGAACTTTGTCTGGAGGCAAATACTGCCCTTTTTGTCACCTGTGATGGTTTGCTGTGAGAAATACATTCCTGCTTGATGTTAGTCCCTCACTCATTCATTGCCGTCAAGTTGGAACTGACTCATAGCTGCCTCTTCGCTGAGTTTCAGAGGCTGTAAATCACACAGGAGATCTCCCATCTTACTCCCTTGGAGCCTCTTGAGAATTTGAGCTGGAAAAAGACACTACCTTTGGGTTAACAGCACCATTCCCTGCGGACTGTGCCATCAGAGCGCCCTCTGCTGTTACTTGCCACTTCATAGACTTGTCACTGCTGGATTAAAAATTGATCCCAGTGGTGAATTCAGTTCCAGCTTTGAAGGATGTCCAAGAGCCACAGTCTTGAGAGTTCCACCAATCTCTATTAGACCAGAAAGTCTGAACACTCTTGTTTTAGTGGGAAAATTATTTCTCCCTGTGTTCTACATGTCTCATCACCTCTTTCAAGTACGTGTTGATTCCTAACGGTTCTGCCTTTACTCTCTTCTCTGAATATGATTGTAGGCACTTCTGTCTTTAGCTCTTGGTTCAGTTATTCTTTTTCTCTACAAGGACTCGCTGAGTTCCTGCTTAGCTACATTGTGTGGACAGGTTGTTCTTGGCACTGGTGACCCTGACAGTTCACACAGGGTCTGTTTCTGCCCTGGTAGAGTTTGAAGCAAAGACACTGAAGAAGCAACAGCCAGTGCATGTGGTGAGAGTTGTGATTCAAGACGGTGGTGTGTCAGGGAGCCTGTGACAGGGAAATGCCCTCCAGCATAGGGAAAGGCTCTCTGAGAAGGAGACGTTTAATCTGAGATGGAGAGATTGAGTGGCACGAGCTACACAGAGCTGGGGAAGGTGGTATATGAATGATGCTCTGGGCACCAAAACAACATATGCAGACTTCAAGGTCCAGAGAGTGAAGGATAGCACGCCAGTGCATGGAGTGCGGAGAGCAAGAGGGAGGCTGACAGAGAGGCTCCCCGAGACACAGAACAGATCACCTACAGCTTTCACAGTCACGCTCAGTTTAGAGGCTCAGCCTCACAAGAGAAGAGACTTTTCTCTGTTTTCTGAGAATCTAGCAGGGTGAGTGGCCTGCTGAGTTACAATGAATGTGCAATGGAACTGAGTCTGTGAAGATGAGAGATTTGCCTTCTACTCTTAGGGAGTTCTGATGGTTTTGTGGTGAGGAGTTACACTGCCAGCAGAGGCACACGGTTCTAATCCACTAGCTGCTCTGCAGGGGAAAGGTAGGCCGTTTCATCCTGTGGGTGATTTACAGCCTCTGAAAACCTGCTGGAGGATCAGCTATAAGTTGGTTCCACTTGATGCCATGGAACCACAACTCACCTCCACTCCTGTACACCTAAAACAATTCACCTTTGCAAGTTCAGGGGCCTTAGAAGAGTTACTTCCCCTCTCTGGCTTTCTGTTTCTTCAACCCTGAAATTAAGGGCTTGGACAGTTAGTTGCCTCCAAATAAGGATAGTAACTGGCACAAAGTATATGTTCAATAAACATTTGCTGAATACATGAACTCCACACTGTGGGGCCCTCCATCCCCCACCTCCAGATCAAATAAAACCCTTAGATGCAGGTCAGGGATAGTGACTGTCTTTGCCTGTTAGTGATCACTGAAAACCTTCCCTGCTGGGGACTGTCCATGGGTCTAGGGGAAAGCAGCTGACACAAAGTTGGTTTCCAGGCTTGATAAGATAGAAAGCAGTTAGACCTGTGGTGAGGAAGTTAACGATGGCATACCCTTGTCACTCTCTAATTTCTTCTCTTTGATTTATGAGAGATCCACAAGGTTCAGGACATGCAGGAAGGGGACACTTTTGCTGAATACACCAATCATCTGCTCTGCAAAGGCTGTTGTGTGGGAGAGACTGAGGGAGCTGAGCTACCGCCAGTGTCCACGAGGTTCTCATGAAAGACATCCTCACACAAACCTCGTGAGGTGGATCCAATTACCCTCGCTTTTTAGAGTAGAAAAACTAAGGAAATGTTTTCTTCTCTTTTACAAGTATTTTTGAGGAGACTGTTACATGCCGGGCAGGCAGTGGGAGGTACACAATGTTACAGAGGTCATAGCCCAATGAGGAAGCAGATACAAGTACAAAACATCCCATAAATAGATGTTTTATTGCAGCTTTGATACACACCATAAAGGGTGCTTTGAGGGTCTGTGATAGGGAGGGCAGAGACTTGTGGAGACTCATGTGAAGAGATAGCTGAAGGGCAAATGAGTGTTAGCTCAGGGGCAGAGGCGATGGAGGAGGAAGGAGCCGTCCAGAGAAGGGAAACAGCAGTCAAGTGCTCTGGTGGGAGGACTCTGCGTGGGGAAGGTACTGAAAGGAGGGCCCAAGAGCCTGGGAGAGAACAGAGCAAAATGAGGCTTAGAGGGCAGGGCTCATGAGTGTTGCCAAGGATTTTCTTTCTTACAGGAAGTATTTCAGAAAGCTGTGGAGGACTTCAGAGAAAGGGAGGGCGTGATGCGTGCAGATATGCTTTGGGGAAAAAGGATTCAGGCTGCAGCAGGGTGGACAGACTGGAGGAGATCAAAGCATATATAGTCTGATCAGTAGATGATGCAAATAGCCCCCCAAAAGAAAAATGGCAGCATTTAGTTCGTGATGGCAGAGGCACAGACTCATCTGGGCAATCGGAAATTCTCTGAACATAAGGTCTGAGTGCTGCCGCAGTCTTATCCAAAAGCTCAGCAGCGCCCCAGGCTCCCAATTAGAAAATGAAATGGTATATTGTCGGCGAGTATGTAGATTGATATAATCTCTTTGGAAGACAATTTGGAAGTCTGTATCAGCTTTTAAATGCTTATACTCTTTTGGCAATTCCACTTCTAGATATTTACCTTTTAGACATGCTTTCATTTTGTATGCAGAAATGCGTGCAAGATTATTTATTGTCATAAGGTTTATGAGAGCAAAACACTAGATGGCACTTTAATGCCCATCAGGTAGGAGACAGGTTAAATGAAGTATGACCTTCAAAAGCAAGGTAGGGCCAGAGGTTAGAAAGCAGGATGTTATAAGAATTATTTTGTTTATATTT
>NW_006400032.1:3240299-3258282 GCF_000299155.1 Elephantulus edwardii
TTTTTTAAAATATTATTGTTTTTTGTGTACTATTGAGTTGGAACTGGCCCGTAGCTGATCCTCTTGTGTTTTGCAGAGGCAGCTAATCACATGGGAGGAGTTTGCCCATCCTTCTCCTATGAAACAGCTGATGGCCTAGTGGGTAAAGGATTTGCACTGCTAACCCCAAGGCTGGTGGGTCAAACCCACCAGGTGCTCTAAAATAGAAATAAGTGCAGTCCTCCATGCTGTTCGCAGCCTCTGAAAACCCCTTGGAGGGTTGGTCAGCTGAGTCAGTTCCAAATCAATAGAAATGAAGTTTTTAAAAATGTATGTAAAAGTTTTATTTATTTATTTATACTGTTAATGTTGTTGTGGAGTACCCTAGAGTTGGAACCAACCCTGTAGCTGACCCTCTGGTGGGTTTTCAGAGGCAGTTAATTTTGTGGGAGGAGATTGTCCATCCTTCTCCCACGGAGCAGCTGACAGATTCTATATTCTGTATGGCAGAGCACCCTGTATTTATACCAGAACTCTGGTAGCCTGGTGGTAGGAAGCTGCACTGCAGTCCTGAAGACAGTGGTTCGAATCCGTCAGCTGTTCTGCGGGAAAAGGATGGGCAGTCTCCTCCTGTGTGATTAACTGCCTCTGAAAACCCACCAGAGGGTCAGCTATGGGTCGATCTGGCTCAACAGTACACATGAACAGCATATTTGGTTAAGTGTGCAAATAATTGTGAAAAAGCTCAAAATGCTGTGAGAATTACCAAAATCTGACAGAGAGACACAGGTGAGCATATACTGTTGGAAAATGGTGCTGATAGACTTGCTCAAAGCAGTCTGCCACAGACTTTTAGCTGTAAAAAAAAAGCATTATCTGTGAAATGCAAGAGAAATGAAGCACATTGAAATAAGACATGCCTACACACCACCTTTATTAGCTTCTTGTTTGCCTTTCCAGTGTTTCTTTATGTCAATAAAAGCAAATACGACTATTTTCTTCTTGTTACCTTCCTTACACACACACAACATGGTTTTATATACTCTGTCCCTGTTCTCTTTATCCAGCAGTGTTTCCTTGAGATCTTTTCATATAATTACATAGAATCTTCCTTCTTTTCACAGCTGTGCAATGCTCCATTGTGTGGAATATTTAATCAGCTAGTCTTTTGCTGGACCTGTGGGTGGCTTCCCACTTTTTGTTATTACAAACAATACAGCAGTGAATAATTTGGAAGTTTTTCCATAAAGCTTTTCCATCATATGATACAAGGGCATCTGTAAAGTTGCAAAGTCAAAGGTACATTTGTTAACTTTTAGAAATACTGCCAAGATTCTCCTCCAGAGGGAAATTAAACTCTCTTTAGCTTCTTTGAATTTGGAATTGTGTTAGATTTTGCCTTAAAAAATTATCTCTGAGTGATTCTGATGGTTATCTGCGTTCAAGAGGCTGCCATTGCTCTATTGTCTCTTAATCAGATATTCTGGGAGGATACTGAAGACAAAAATTAAAAGAAAATACTCTCTATATGCTTTTAAAGCATGTATGCAACACAGATTCCAGACTGTAACTTGTTTGACAGTTGTGCTTATGTGAAAGCTGTATATGAATCCAAAACAAAGGAATACTATGTGGTTTAAAAATCAGAAAAAGTGCATCAGCATGAAACTCTGTTTCATATGCTTTGGACATGTTCTTAAAAGGGGCTAGTCCTTGAAGACAGACATCTTGCCTGGAAAGGTGGAGGTCAGCATAAGAGAAGAAAACCCACAGCAAGATGAATTGACATGGTGACTGTAACAATGGGCTCAAGTGCTTCTGACATGGTGAGGATGGCACAAGGTGGGACAGAGTTCAGATCAGCTGTTCATAGGGTTGCTATGAGTTGTGGTTGACTCCACGGCATATAGTAACAATGGCAACAAGTCAATTTTTATTCTGAACAAATGATCTGAAAAGCTGAGCTGTTTGAAGATTATGGCCTCAAGATTGGAGGAAGACTTGTCAATGATCTGTAATATGCAGATGGCACAATCATGCTTGCAGAAGGTGAAGAAGACTTGAAGCACTCTTTAAAAGGGTAAAAGCCTACAGCCTTCAGTATGGACTACATGTCAACATAAAAAAGCCAAAAATCCTCCACATTGAACCAATAGGCAGCATCATGATAGATGGAGAAAAAATTGAAGTTGTCAACAATTTCATTTTACTTGGGTCCACAATCAATCAACACCCATGGAAACGGCAGTTAAGAAATCAAACAACCAGTGCAACAATGAATGAATGAATGAATGAAAATCCAAAATCTCTGTAAATGTTCATTAAAACTAATAAAATTTAATAATAATAATTAAAAAACCTCAAAAAAAAAAGAAATCAAACAACATATTGCATAGGGCAAAACTGCTGTCAAGTACTTCTTTGAAATGTATGAGAGCACAGATGTTGGAGCTCTGGTGGTTTAATGTTAAAGAATTGTGCTGCCAACCCAGAGACAAGTAATTCAGGTCCACCAGCTGCCCCGCAGAGGGGAATGGGCAGTCTCCTCCCTCGTGATTTGCATTCTCTGAAAGCCTTCTAGAGTCAGCTGTAAGTCATTTCCAACTCAGCAGCACATAGCAACAGTAACAAGTATAAATTTATAAATGCAATGACAGTTTAAAGACTAAGGTATGTTGGACCCAAGCGATGGTATTTTTAAGCTTCTTATGCCTGTGAAATGAATAAGGGAGATTAAAGAACTGATGCCTTTTCTTTGTGGTATTAGGAAGAGTCTTGACTATACCATGATCTGCCAAAAGAACAACTGTGTCATGGAAGAAATGCAGCCAGAATCCTCCTTAGAGGTGAAGATGATAAGACTTCTTATATATTTTGGGCATGCTGTTAGAAAGGGACAGTCTCTGGAAAGAGACCTAGAGTTTGGAAGGGTAAAAGATTGGCGAAGGAGAGGAAGGCTGTTGATGAGATGGACTGACACAGTGTTGGCAACAATGGGCTGACACATAGCAAAGATTGGCAGGAAGGTGCAGTCAGTCAGGGTGTCAGTGTGTGGTATATAGTGTTGCTATGAGTCAAAGTTGAGATTGTTAACAGCTCTAATTTGCTTGGCTCCCCAGTCAGCTCTCTTGGCACCAGCAGCCAGGAAATGAAAAGATGAATTGCATTGGGAAAATCTGCTGTCGGGGACCTCTCCAGGGTACTGAAGAGCAGTGGTGTCAGTCTGGAAACTAAGGTGTGCCCAATACAGGACATAATCTTCACAATTACTTGCTATGTGCCAGAGAGCTAAATGACTAAGGATGACAGAAAAGTTGATACCTTTGAGCTGTGGTGCTGGAGAAGAGTATTTTCAGTATATTGTGGATTGCTAAGAGAACAAACAGGTCTGTCCTGAAGAAAGCAAAACCAGACTGCTCCTTGGAAGCAAGGATTCTGAAGCTCCATCTGACATACTTTGGGCATGTTGCAAGGAAGGACCTGTCCCTTGGAGAGGGACATCATGCTTGGAAGGGTGGAGAAACAATGCAAGAAAGGAAAACCCTGAATGAGATGGATTGACTCAGTGACTGAGGTAATGAGGGTAGGCATGTCAGAGACAATGAAATTGGCTCAAGATAGAGTAGGGTTCAGAGCTGTTGTATGTATGGTCGCTATGAGTTGCAGGCGACTCCACAACACATCACAACAACAACTAATACTTGACAGCCCAGCACAACTCAGAAACTGAGCTAGGCACTTCCAGGATAGTTACAGCCGAGGGTGAAAACATTGCTGTGTGGTGGGATGCCTGCCTTCCACTAAGCAAGCTCTGTTAAAGGAAGGCAGCACTCATCAGCTAGTTGGAGCCTCGGATCACAAGGGTTCAGGAAAGCCAGAGTGTCAGAAGGACTCGTCTGGGCCTGTGTGAGGAAAACTCTCAATCACTCTTCAGGAGGAATGCCCGAATCAGAGCTGAAGGACAGGGCCTTCAGGACAGGGCCTTGTGGAAGCTCCAGGGAGGTAGAGGAGTTTGACAAAGCCAGCCTAAAAGAATTCCATTTTATTACCTGAGAATGTGGAACATTCTTGTTCTAAACTCCTGGTGGAGGAATTCCTGGTGGAGGGGGAAACTCTCACCTCCTCAGTGAGGCAGCATCTGTATCATGGATCACTTGATGGTTCTTTCCATGTTTACTCTACGTGGGGAGCTACCTGAAAGCATCGGGAAAATTCTGCATCAATAATGAGTTGAGAATATGCCAAGAGGAGCGAGTCATGTTCAAAGCAAGCTGGAGGGTCAGACTCTGCTTTGACTCTCTCCTGCAGCTATAATTTCAATTAACAAAACATTTTGCTATTTTTCAGAGACTTTGGCAGCACTTCTGCCCAAAGGAAGAAAGGCAATATTCCCTTTATGTTTGAAAAGCACGCTGCAGAAGAAAGCAGAGTAGTGTTGTTGAAAGAAGCACAGGATTTAGTGTCCAAACACAGAGGTTTTCAGTCTGGTTCTGTCACTTATTAGTAATTAGTCTTGGCAAGACATTAAATTTTCCAAACCTTCGTTTTCTGATGGGTGGTTCCACAGTGTCCCTTTCAACAAGAAATAATGCAAAAATGCTTTACAAAAACATAGGCTGTGGCTTGTACCATATGAGTTTGGGGGCCTCTAATAACTTCAGTGCATATCCATTGTCTAAAGTGATTGAGTTAACTTTTCAAAATGTGGTTCTTATAAAAGCTCAGTGTCTGCCTGCCCTTTAAAGTATCCATCTGGTTTCCACAGGCTCATGGGCCTTCTGCTCCCTTGAGAGCCATCCCAGCTGTAGGAGACAATGTGATTCTTCTAGTCACTCAGCCCAAGAGACCAGAGCCACCTTGTTCCAAATGTAATCAGAATCCCGGAGCTCTATTCATGTCATGGTTAAGCTGGCTGAAAGGTCATCAGTTTGAACATCTCTGAGGCAGAAAACACATGAGGTAGCTCTGCTCTGTCATACACACTCATGATGGGTCAGAATCCATAGCACATAACAACTTTCAAAATAGAACCACAGTCTGCCCACGTTTCACCTCACTGGTCTCAACTGCCAGGATGATTGTGATTCTTTACACAACGGAGAGCACACCCTTCAAGACAAAATCAGATCATATCAGTCCGCTCGTTCAAAACTCACTGGTGGCTCTGCTTCCCACAAGGAACAGACCGTGACCATGAGCTCTTTGAAATCTGGTTCTGCCGAGGTTACTGGGCTCATCTCCTGCCTTCACCTGCTTGCTCCAGTCGCACTGGCCATTTTCCTTTTCCTGACGGAAGCTAAGCCCACTCATACCTCTGGAGTGTGAAAATGCTGGTCCTTCTTGAGGTCCTTGGGTGACATACACAGTTTGTACTCCATGGCTAACCTATAAGGTTGTCAGTTCAAACCCACCCAGCAATGCCATGGGAAAAGTCCTGACAATTTTCCATGAAGAAAACGCCTATGGAGTTGGAGTTCTACTCTGTGACATAGGGGGTTTCCCCAAGTTCTGTCGGCTCTGTTGCAGTGGCTTTGCTGTGAGCTTTTTTACTCCTTCTTGCTGACAGTGTTCTTTTCCCTGAACCCACACACTCACTTCCTCTGTTTCTTCAGGGCTCTGCTCAGGTGGCACGTGATTCAGCTATTGTTGTTGTTGTGTACCGTAGAGTCGGAACAGACCCATAGCTGACCCTCCAGCGGGTTTGTAGAGGCATTTAATAGCATGGGAGGAGATTGTTCATCCTTCTCCTGCAGAGAAGCTGATGGCCTTTGGGATTGCAGCACAGCTTCTTGTCACCAGGCCACCAGAGCTATAAAATCTAAAATAACAAGCCCTCTCTCCCCAGCATCTAACACATACAACTCCCTTCCTCCTTACCTGCCTTTATTTATCTCTAACTTGACATTTCATGCATTTGTCTTCTATTATTTCTTCTACTCACCACCCTTCCAAATGTAAGAGTCATAAAAGGATGAAGACACAACATATACGAACTCTGTAAACAAACCAATATATTTTTTTAAATAATATTTTTTTTTAAAGAGAGTCCCAAAAGGAGACACTATTATATCCCCAGAGCCTAGAACAGTCTCTAGTAGGGACTCAGTAAATAATTATTGGTTGAATGAATTAATTACTGAAGTGTAATACATACACACTTACCTACACAAATAAGCAGGTAAGTAGATGAGTGGTATTAAAGTAATAACAATAAAGCTGATTCCCCCCAATAACTATTTCTTCTCTCTCCCTTTGTAAATTGCCTATTTGCAAGGCGCCTTGTTCATCTTCTTCCCTGTGGGGTGCATGAAATAATTTTAGTTGTATGTGTTCTGTAGATATTCAAAACCTTGGCTTATAGACTTGTTTTCTGTTTTGAAATGAGTACATTAAGGTAAGGTTCTGTTTTCACTTAAGATGAATTGTTTTTAAAGATTGAATGGATCGCTAGTGTATGAGTCACTTTTCTTCCTCTACTTCTGTAATTCCACTTTGTTTCTCAGAATTAGATTCGTGTGCTTTGGGCGACCACGGCTGTGAACACTCATGTGTAAGCAGTGGAGAGTCTTTCGTGTGCCGATGCTTTGAAGGATATGTCCTCCGTGAAGATGGAAAAACCTGCAGAAGTAAGTTGTTACTGGAGATGGCGCATATTACTTTGTGGGACCACTACTTAAATCTGCTATCCTGAGAGTAAGCCCCAAAGCCACACCATCAACTCATAGAACTTGGCTAGTGGAACAACTCCAGAGCCTTGGGCCCTGGTAGCTCAGTGGTAAGGCATTATACTGTCAATGCAGAAGTATGTGGTTGGAGACTACCAGCTACTCTGAGGGACAAGGATGAGCAATCTCCTCACATGTGATTAACTGCCTCTGAAAACCAACTGGAAGAGGGTCAACCCTGACTCAGTGGTACACAACAACAACAACAGTCTTTACAGGAACAGATTACCACTTTTTTTTTCTCCTGTGGAGTGGCCTGGTGGGTTCAAACCCAGACTTTTTTGGTTAGCAGTCAAGCACTTAACCACTATGCCACTAGGACTTCTTAGGAGACAGTCAGTCAGTTACCTTCAAAAGCAAATGCCACGTGATGACTACATGTTATGTATGATCCTAGGTGATTTCTTGGAACAATAAAAAGACATTGCACAAAAATAAAGAAAATCTAAATAAGCTATGACTTTAGTTAGGTTCCCCCCGACCTGAGTTAGCTGTTAATAATGTATCACTATTGGTTCATCTGGTAGCCTAATGGTAAGAAAGTGTGTTACAATCCCAAAGGCATGTGGTTTGAGTCCACCAGCTGTTCCACCGGAGAAGGATGGGAAAATCTCCTGTGCGATTTACTGCCTCTGAAAACCTGCTGCAGGGTCAGCTGTGAGTCAGTTCTTACTTGATAACACACAACAGTTGGTTTGCTGAGCTTTGATGGCCTGGTGGTAAGGAGCTGTGCTGCCAACCTGAAGGGGGAAAATGGACCTTCTCCTCCTGTACAGTTTACTGCCTCTGAAAGCCTGCTGGCGGGTCAGCCGTGGGCTGGTTCTGACTCAGCAGTACATGACAGCATAACAGGGGTCATTGGGAGGGAGCTCTGGGGTTGTGGTCCACAGAGGGTTGGGCTGCTAACCCACCAGTTCTAATCTGTGCCTTTTGTAGCCTCAGAAAACTCACTGGCAGGGAGCTAGGAGTCAGTGCCAACTTGACGGCAGTGATATTTGGTTCATTAATTATAACAAACACATCATGCACATATTAAGGTGTTAAGGCCTCTTAGGTGATTAGTAACACCAGAGAGGTGCTCAATGCTTAGAATAACCGACTATAGCTTCAAAAGGGCAGCATGTGTCCAGAGATAGAGCTCAGAAAGCTGGAAGGGGTCGGATAGAGGATTAATGGAGATGAGTCTACAGGGAGGAAGCTGGACTATGTGGTTCCATTGTGTGTATTGTAATTAATGTTATAAAACAAAATGTGTGGGAATGGAAAACCAGTTTGCTTTCTAAACTTTTACTCAAATCATGGGAAAAAAAATTAATTTTTTTGTTGTTTGAGGAAAAAAATAGTAGAGGAAATGGTAGAGGAGGATTTTGAAAATCTTGGCATTATCTTCTTACTTTTTCTGTAAATATGAAGCATGCTAATGAATAAAATCTGTTTAAGGGGGAAAAAATCCAACAAAATACCAAGTGAACAGAAAAAGTCCATGCCTGAGCCACAACTGAAGTTGGTAATTCATGCTCTGGAGCAGGAAACAGCGGTTCAGCAGTGCACTCTAGTCGAGAGAGGGCTAATCTTTTTGAAAGCCAAGATTTTAACATCTGTGCATGTTGTATACTTACTGGGAAAGTTGCTGAGTTTCTCTGAGCCTCTGTTTATTTATTTTTAAGAATATTATGGCGGTGTTGGACTTCTGGTGGCATCATGGAGGCCATCTCAGATGAAGCCATTCTTAATATTGTATAATGAAAGTTTCTCAGATGAAGCCAAGAGAAACCTGCTCTCCTCCAGCAGCCTTTGAATCCCAAGTGGGGGAAAGGGGGGAAGCCATAGTCAAACCCAAAACACATCTCTGTACAGCAAAGGGTAGCATGTCTCCCCAGGCTCATAGCTTTCATCCCTACTAACAGTGTTTTCTACAGTCTTCTCAAAGAACTTGCAAAGAGCCACTCACATTGACACGTTGAAGGGAAGCTGTAACTGCAATTACTCCTCTCATTTTTCAGACAGGAAAGCTAAGACTCCAAGAGATTAAGTGATTCTCCTAAGTCATATATTATGTCAGGGGCAAAGCCAACATTAGATTTCAGTTCCACTAATCTAAATTGATGTCTAATCTCCTAAGTAATCATTCCAGCAGTGTTTCCATTTCGATATGAGAGACTCCTTGTGTAGAATGCCGATGATGGATTGCAGTTTTAGAAAACATTGAAGTAAGTGGTGGTGACTGATGGGGCTGCTGAGAGTGAGAAGAATGTGAAGAGTTAGCTCGAATTAGAGCCACTTCACCCTCCATTTTACTTTCTGCCCCATATATCACTGAGCTCACGTGCACTAGAGTCCAGTGGCTGAGACGGATGGACCCTCCAAAGTGAAACCCATGTAAAATTGATGTGGGTGAAATGGTTTAAACTTGCTCCCTTGTCCTCAGGGAAAGATGTCTGCCAAGCAGTAGACCATGGCTGTGAACACGTTTGTGTGAATAGTGATGACTCCTACATCTGCAAGTGCTTGGAGGGATTCCGGCTTGCTGAAGATGGAAAACACTGCAAAAGTAAGTTGCTTCAGGGTGGATAAGAACGTTTTTCCATCTGTGGGGTCCACAGAGTTACAGAGCTTCATTTCATCTTTCAAATCTTTATTACTAAAACCACAGATGGCAGGCCCTGCCTTGAGTGCTCTGTGAGTGTTCTGTGAGGGATCAGTTCGCTCAGCTCCTCGTTCTTTAGGAATTTCTCTAGTTGTCAGACTCTCTGCCTTTTTTCTTTGTCTCTTGGTAGAGGAAGCCCTGGATGGCACAGATGGTTAAGTGGTTGCCCTTTAACCCAAAGGTTGGTGGTTTGAATCTATACAGTAGTCACCTCAGCAGAAAGATCTAGACTCTTCTTCTGAAAGGTCACAGCCACTGGAAACCCCCTGGGGTACAGCTCTACTTTAAAACACATGGGGTTGCCTTGAGTCAGACTGACTGGAGAGCTACTGGTATCATTTTGGAGATGAGGATATTGGACCTTCCCTGATACGTGTGTGCCTAGCTTGCCGCTGGGCTGAATTAGACTTTCTACCAGCACTCACTGGATTGGAATGAATGCTAATTTAGTTGAGAGGCAAATGAAGGACAATATTTAGTTTTTGATAAAAGATATATAGTACTTAGAGGTTGAAAGAGACATAGATATACTAGTTCAGTGAGATAGACAGAAGAGCACAGGGCAGTGTTTTTTTCTCCTCTGTGAAACTCAACCCTGTACGGGTTTTGACATTGTCTGCTTGACATTGCAACGTGCTACCCTGGCAGGTTAAAAGGCCCATGTTAATTAAGGCAAAGTTAATTCATTTGCCTTGTAGCTTGATTCTGGGAAATTTCCTCACAGATTCCTTTGAGATAACAAAGTTGAACTGGACAAGACTTTGCCTCACTTTTCAGGAAGAAGGGCTCCTGCCTTTAGCTAAGAGTTTCGTTTGAACAGCTGGTGCTTGGACTGTCCATGGCACCCTAC
The DNA here is from genome assembly GCF_000299155.1 of Elephantulus edwardii. Lineage (NCBI taxonomy): Eukaryota > Metazoa > Chordata > Mammalia > Macroscelidea > Macroscelididae > Elephantulus > Elephantulus edwardii. Next base: position 3,250,501 of record NW_006400032.1, read on the forward strand.
ACAATTCTGTACTTTCACGAAACAATTTTGTTGTTGTTGTTGTTGTTGGTAGGTGCCGTTGAGCAGAGTGTGACCCACAGCCACCCTATGAACAACAGTTCTGAACTGTGTCCTATCGCGTGCCAACCTCACAGTCTCTGACACACTAGAGCCCATTGCTGGAGTCACTGTGTCAATCAGCCTGGTTGAGGATCTTCCTCTCCTTCACCGTCCCTCCACCTTTCTAAGCATGGTGTCCTTCTGCAAGGAATAACCTTTTCTAGAAACATGCCTAAAGTATGCAAGACAGAGCTCCCAGGGAGCACTCTGGCTTCACTTTCTCTAAACAGTTAGTGTTGTTGTGTACCATCGAGTTGGAACCAACCCATAGCTGAGCGCCCTGGCGGGTTTTCAGAGACAGTTAATCCCAGGGGAGGAAATTGCCGATTCTCCTCCTGCCAAACAGCTGGTGGGTTCGAACTGCTGCCTTCAGGATTGGTCAAAGTTACTATATAAACTCTCACCAAAAACAAAATAAAATGTTACTTAAACATTCTACTTTTTGCCTTCACATGGTAGCTCCTTTCTTTAGAGAGACCAGTCTACAATCTGCCCATTTTGTCTGCCTGAACAGTTTATTAATCATTTTAATTCTATCAAAATGTCTATTACCCACACTCCAACTATTCATTCAGCATGTTTCTTGCTTAATAAACTAAGCTGTTTTATACAAGGTGTACCTTCAACTTCTAGAATGTGATTGCTAAAGCAAACTACCATTCTCACCTCCTACATGGACCTGTAGTCATTTTTTTCCATTTAGAAAGATGCTTATCCTTTTACAAGGTAAGGATGGAAAAGCAGCTAGGTTGTCGAGACATGAAAAAGGAAAGAGACTGAGTCAGTGCTCAGGAAACATGGTGTCTCGGCTGTGTCGTCAGCTTGTTGCTGACCTTGGTCAACTCAGTAAAAGTCCTGTTTCTTAATTTATAAGCTGGGTATAATTACCCCTGCATCCCTCCCTTCACAGGATGTTGTGAGGGTTAAAGCGCTGTAACTCCTTTGAAGAGTTTAAAGAACCTCACACATGAGAAATGTTCATTAGGCCATGAACACTAGAGTGTTTGGGATATCTGTGGAAAAAAGATCAGCAGCTTGAGAGAATCAAAACACCAAGCACATCTGGCTATTCTAAAAATAACAATGAATCCAGGTCACCCTGTGACCCATCTAATTCTTTAGGCTTGTGGGAGTGAGAGCTTTCTGAGTGGGGCATTTTATCAAGGCCCAGCCTGGCTGTAAAAGAAAGTATCATAAAGAAAATGTTAACAGAGATAGTTTAAAAAAAAATATGATTACTTCCATGAGCTATCCTTACGTGACTCTTCAGTCTAACTCATTTCTACACTAGTTCAACTTCCTATGTTTTCCTCAGGGAAGGATGTCTGCAAGTCGACACACCACGGCTGTGAACACACTTGTGTTAACAATGGCGATTCGTACATCTGCAAATGCTCACGGGGATTTGTTCTTGCCGAGGATGGGAGACAGTGCAAGAGTAAGTGATCTAAATTTGGCTCGTTGTTTTAACTTAGTTTCGCAGCAACTGCTTTTTGGTGTATTTTCAGGGAACAAATCCCTCCTTTGTTTCTCCTATGAATAGAAATGAGTGTGTATGAATACAGAATGGAAAAGCAACAACTGCAGCATCTGTGGAAATAACCTTCTGGCTTTAGTAGACAGTAAGTTCATTATCAGCCAAAAGGCTACAGCAATCCTAGGATGAATAGGAATATCTGGAAGGAGGGTGTTGTGAATCACGCTCTGATCCTTCTGAGCATTACACTTTAGAAAGAAAGGGATGGACCAAAGGTTTAAACACAGCCACAAAAGTAGCAGGAGAATCTTGAGTGAATTATAATCTCAGAGTAGAGACTTTTCTGAGCTTGAAAAGAAATAAAAGTCATAAGGGAACAAAAGTGAGGTGGGAAATGTTGTTGTTGTTGTTGTTGTTAAAGTGCTGTCGTCTCATAGACGACTCATAGCGACCCTATGAATGAAAGACCTGAACACTTGTATAACTTTCTTCATTTCTCCATGTTCATAGAGTTTCCGGAGGCAAGCTGTTTCGGAAGTGGATGCCACTCCTACTTCCAAGCTTGTTTTAATTGGGGAGCTCCACCAAACACTGTCCACCATCGGTAAACAATATCACAATGAACACATCAGTGTCACAGTGTTTAGCATTACAGCAACCAGAAGTTACCTCTGTACAGCAAACGGACAGACTAGTGCTATACCACCTAGAAGAATGTTTGACCAAAAACATTTAAAACCAGGCCTGAGGACCACAGATTAAAATCACCCACCTTTAGCTTGGTAGCATCACTTTGTATCCACTAGGTTAAGAAATTAAAGCTGAAATTTGTTTTGTTTTGACCTATCATTTTTCAGAGACCAAAGTATGTGATGATGTCTTTTGCTGGCTATGATACATTGTAATAGGAAATTACAGATAATCAGTGGGCATTCGAATTGGTAAACTTTGGGAAGGCAGTTTGGCAGTATTTCAGACACAGTTGTACCTCATGGAATTTGTCTTACAGATACGTGCTTATGTACAAAATGGTATTATCAAGGGTATTGGGTAGCTGGGGGTGAAAGGAAATAAGATAAATGGTCATCATAAGAGATTTGTTAAATAAAGTATGATAAAATAGAATATTATGTAGCTGTTAAAAGCATGCAGCAGTCATAAATGTATTCAAATGCAATTATTTCCAAGATATTTTAAGTATAAAAAGTGTGGTGCTGAATGGTTTATGCAGTATGTTACTGGATTAATTTTCTAAAGGTGCTATAACAAATTTCCACAAACTGTGTGGCTTAAAACAGCTATAATTCTTCTTTTATTCTATAGGCTAAGAGTCTTAAGTCAAGGTGTTGACAGAACTCTGCTGTTTAAATGTTCTTGGGGAAAGTCTGTTCAATATCTTTTCTTATATTTTCGTGTTGCTGGCAATGCACGGTATCTTCTGACCCCCATGCTTGTCATCTTGTGGTGTTCTTCAGGTGTCTCTGTCTCTTTTCATCTTTTTGTAAGGACACCAGTCATGTTGGACCAGGGCCTATCCTAAAGAATGGCCTCATCTTAACTTGGTAATGCACAGGACATAAAAGAAAGGCACAGGAAGGGTTGTGAGCAACAACAATTTCTGCTTTTATCTTTATGCTTGGCTTATCAAATTGATAAAAAAAATGTGCTTGACATAAACACAGTCACATAACAGATGTGGAAGTTGTCTAGAAGACAAGGTACATGTTGTGTACTTTGGTGACCGGTAGTGCTGTCTCAGAGGGACCATATGCAGAGGATGCTGAAAGGTCTAGCAACACACAAAAGATTCCCATGATGTTGTACATCAGCACCAGGACCACAGTGCCAACATCTGACAGAAAACAGACAGACTTAAAATTCAGTGCAATCTTCCAAGAAGTTTCCCTACTAACCCAACATGCTGTCATTCCTCTGACTGCCCCAGCACTAAACATTTCTGCAACAAAAGTTTATTTACTGAGTACTGGTCTTGTGCAAGGCAGTGGGCATAGCAAGCTTATAAGAGTCTGAAGCAAAATCCCTGGCATCAAGTTGATCCTAGTCAGGTAACTATGCAATGCAGTCCTCCCTCCACACTGCACGTTGTATTGTTAGGTGCCACTGAGCTGAGTATGGCTCACAGCCACCCTGTGAACCCTGTCCTAGTCTGTGCCATCCTGACACATTTGAGCCCATTGCTGCTGTCACCACGACAGTCCACCTCACTGAGGGTTACGCTCTCCTTCACTGATTCCATGTTGCCTCTCCTAGCAACATGGCCAAAATATGTGAGATGAGGCTTCGCCATGCTTACCTCTATGGAGCACTCTGTCTGCCCTCTCTCCAAGACATATTTGTTTGTTCATTTGACAGTCCATGGGATGTTCAATATTCTTCTCCAACACCACAACTCAAAGGCATCAGTTCTTCTTCTGTCATCCATATTCATTGTCCACTTCTCAGTGCATAGCACGTGATTGAAAAGGCCATGCCCTGAATCAAGTTTGCCTGGTCTTCAAACTGACATCATTATTCCTCAGTAATTTAGAGAAGTCTCCGATAGCTGACTTTCCCAGTGCAATACATCTCCTGATCTCCTGGCTGCTGGTACCAAATGTGTTAATTGTGGATCCAAGTAAATAAAATTCTTGGCCAGTGGTTATGATTTGTGTCTTCTTCATGTTGCAATGCAATCCATATGGAAGGCTGCAGTTTGTGATCTGCAGCAAACATATCAAGTCTTCCCCAGTTTCAGCACGTAAGGTTGTGTCATCTGCATAATGCAGGTTGTTGATAAGTCTTGCTCTGATCCTGATGTCTCATTCTTCTTCATAAAGTCCAGCTTTTTGAATGTTTTGTTCAACATACAGGAGAGATAGTTTTGGAGGAAGGAAACAACCCTGACTTATACCTGCCTGATTTTAAGCCATGCAGTGTTCCCTTGCTCCCAGTGCCAGTTGGTATTCCGTCAAGTCCTGGGGCCTTATTTTGGCCAGTGCCCTCAGTGCAGCTTGAAATTCTTCCATCACTACCATTGACTCTTGCTCTTATGGTTCTTCCTGAATTTTTTCAATGTATTTATATATATCTTTTAAAGTCTCTTCATATCCAGATTGCTTAAGAATTTACATACAGTTTTTGTCTTTCTTTTACTGTCTACCATCTGAGTTGGTATTTTGTTTTGTCTTACTTTTGTGTTGCCCCATTGTACAGTCATTTTTTAATCACACACGTCTGAGCTGTAAAAGGGCACAGCCTTGGAAATCAGACAGAGCAGTTCTGCTCTGCACACCTGGGGTCACCATGAATAGGAATCGACTCAGCAGCGGTGAATGACATCATCCACCTCCTCTACTCTCTGAGTCCTTCCTTGGCAGGGAACATGTAGCCTTCATTTCTCTACCCCTCATCTCTGGATCCTGGGAGCTCTGATGGGATAGTCCACAGAGAGTTACACTGCTAACCTAAAGGTGGAGCTTCTCTGCCAGTTCAAATCTACCCGAGGCTCCATGAAAGAAGATGGAAAATCTACCTCCTTGCACTTCAGTCTCTGAAAACCCCCTGGTGGGTCAGCTATCAGTTATGACCCTCAGTGAGTTTGGGGTTTATTTTTAGTGTGTCTCTCTCTCCTCTCCCTCCTTTCTCCTCTCCCTCCTCTCTCCTCTCCTCTCCTCTCCTCTCCTCTCCTCTCTCCCCTTTCTCTCTCTCTCTCTCTCTCCATACCATCATGTGAAATCCATGTGTATAGTCTGCATTTATGTTTCTTGTAAGTAATAATAATTTGCAATGAATAGGTCATTGATTGTGCAGAATTCTATTATTCTGTCTTCAGCATTATTTCTGTCACCAAGTCCAGGTTTTCAGACTACTGATCCTTCTTCCTTGTTCCCAACTTTTGCATTCCAGTCACCCATTATTATTCGTGTTTTTTAAAAATTTTTTTATTATTATTATTAGTGTGTGTGTGTACCGTCAAATTGGATCTGACTGGTACAGGAGGAGATTGTCCCTCCTTCTCCAGCAGAGCATCTCGTGGACATTTTTATTAATGTATCTTAATTGTATGTTCAATCGACTTCCAACTGCAAAGACTAGTGGAAGTCTTCTATTTTCTCCACTTTGGCTGTAGTTGTTGGTGCATATATATGAATGATAGTGATGTTCACTAGACATCTTTGTATGTGTATGGATATTATCCTGTCACTCACGATGCTGTATTTCAAGATGCATCTAGGGAAGACTCCATTTTCCCTCATCTTTTCATCTCCGGTATAGTAGATGTTATGATCATCTGATTGAAAAACGCCCCAGGCCAATTCATCTCATTTTACCAATATCTAGTATGTGTGTCAGTATTCCATTTCTTTCTTAACAATGTCTAATTTTCCTACGTTCATGCTTCTCACATTCCACATTCCATTCACTGCTTATAGCCGTTCCTCCTCCTTTGTGGTTCCATATTTGAGGGCTCAGCCTCAGTTGCCGTATCTACTAGTCTCCTCTAAGTGTGCTCTGTTGTACATAGGGTTTTCGAAGGCCTGTTAAGGCCTAAGTGGATGATGGCCAGTCCTTCTTCCTGGTTCATCTTAATGCAAATGCTCAGACTTAGAACAGTATTTGACAGACAAACATTTTACAGAAAGGAGCAGATGAAAGACATTTCCCAATCATAGAAGCAGCCAATAGATTCAGTGTCGCTCCCCACACTTGGCAAGTGTGTCTTGACCCATCCCTTTCCCGTTCCACCAGCAACCCTTTCCACTCCTGGCTACCCCGTTCAACACCTCCCTCTTCCCATCTAGCCCTTGATATGCTTGGAAGGATGGAGGGACAGCAGAGGAGGGAACGACCTTCGATGAGAAGGATTGACTCAGTGACTGCTTAATGGGGGTAGATGTGTCAGAGACAATAAGGTTGTCTCAGGATACAGCAGGGTTCAGAGCTGTTGTTGTACATTGGGTTGCTATGAGTCACAGGCAACTTGACGGCACATAACAACAACATCTATCTCCATGACTATAGTCTCATTTGCCTTCCCACAGCTGTTCATCTTAAATATGATCCAGGTATTGACTCGTAGATTGGTGGGTTAATCCTGTTATTGCAGGATTGTGTGTGTAATGTTGATCTAATAAAACTTAATAAAGAATTATCACTGTGAATTCTGTTTTTACCCTGAAGTTGCTCAGGCAACTCAGACATACGTAAAATAAAGCTAAAAAGTTTATGCAAATGCTTAAGCAATCGGGGTGTAAAGAGTCTTTTATTATTTGTTGTTGTTATGTGCCATTCAGTTGACTACGACTCATAGTGATGCTATGCATAAATAGCTCTGAACCCTGCCCTATCCTGAGCCAATCTCACTGCCTCCAGCACTCTTATTATAACCTCAGTTACTTTGTTAAGCCATCTCAGCCAGGGTCTTCTCCTGCACTTTCCCCTTTACCTTTCCAAGCTTGATTCCCTTCTTCAAGGACTGGTCCCTCCTGGCAACGTTCCCAAAGTATGTGAGACAGAGCTTCAAAATCCTTGTCTCCAAGGAGTAACTTAGTTTCACTGTCTCCACACAGACTTGTTTCTTCTCTTGGCTGTCCATGTTCAGTACTCTTCTTGAGCACCACAGCTCAAAGGCATCAATTCTTCTGTCATCCTTAGTCACTGTCCAGTTCTCTGGTGCATAGCAAGTAATTACAAAGACAATGACCTGGATCAGGCACACCTTAGTCTCTAGACTGACATCGCTGCTCTTCAGCACTCTGGATAGATCCCTGACAACAGATTTTCCTAATACATTTCATCTTCTGATTTCCTGACTGCTGGTGCCAAGAATGTTGAGTGTGGAACCAAGCGAGCTGGAATTGTTAACAAGCTCAGTCTCTTCTCCATCTGTCATGGTGCTGTTGCCAATTGACCCAGTGATGAGAATCTTTATATCTTTTTTCTTTTTCTTCCCAGGTCCCTCCCACCAGCCCACCAAGAATCTTTATATTCTTGATATTCAGCTTCAATCCATATTGAAGACTGTGGACCACATTAAAAAAAAAATTACAGATCTCAAATTGATGATTTCATTTCATATACAATCTATAGCAGGAGATAGCATTCTCTTAATATAACAAGAAGCTATCTAATCTTTCAAAGTGAAGTACAACAAAGCTCAAAAGAAAATAATTCTGGGCCTGAGCTGTATAATATGCTAAATTTAT
>NW_006400032.1:3258382-3260991 GCF_000299155.1 Elephantulus edwardii
GTGTGTGTGTGTGTGTGTGTGTGTGTGTGTGTTGGGGGGTGGTCTTTTCTTTTTCCATTAAGTGCTTGTCTTTGTTACTCAGCTTATTGATTCTTTGTAAGTGAAAGACGGTAAAGTAAATTCAGAGTTGCATTTGCATTTACATTCATGGCATGCTCCTGAGAGAGAGAGAGAGACTGATTTTGAGACTGTCAGGCGTGTGGAGGGCACATTCTAACAGGTTTCAGAAATGCTGGAATACTTTTCTAGCCGTTCCGTTTTCTCTCTCCTCCTTATATTATTTCCTTTCAAAACAAAAATCATGCTTGCAACCTCCATGCCTAGAGTGTCACAGAAGACTTCTCTAGGAAACAAAATGCCAGAGAGAGTGGACAGGTGTCAGGCCTAGAAGCACCCAGACTTTCCCCTTCAGAGCCAGGCAGAGTAGCAGCATCCTTCATGACTATTTACAGGAAATTCCTCCAAACTTTCCTTGGGGATATTATTTTCAGTGGTTATGTGCCGTTGAGTTGAATACGACCTCCTCATAGCGACTTTATCATCAGTAGATCTAAACCTTGTACTATCTTGTGCCATCTTCATCGTCGCTGACATATTTGAGCCCATTGCTGCAATCACTGTATCACTTCATCTTATTGAAGGTCTTTCTCTGTTTCATTGACCCTCCATCTTTCCAAGCATGATGTTCGTTCCAAGAAATAGTCCCTCCTAACAACATTCCCGAAGTATGTGAGATGAAGCATTGCCATCCTTGTCTCTGAGGAGCACTCTGGCTGCACTTTCTCTAAGACAGTGAGGTTTAGAAGAGGTCATAACACCAGGGATATCATTGCTGAAAGATAGATCCTGGCTGAAAGCAGAGAAGACCAGAAGAATGTTTATCTGTATTTTATTGACTATGCAAAGACATTTGATTGGATGAATTACAACAAACTCTGGCTAATATTGGAAAGAATGGGAATTCCACAGTACTTAATTATGCTTATGTGAATGAAAGGCGCTCTGGTGGCCTAGTGGTAAGAAGCTTCACTGCAACCTTAAAGGCACATGGCACAAATCCACCAGCTGCTCCGAGGGAGGATGGACAGTCTCCTGTGCAATTTACTGCCTCTGAAAATCTGCTGGAGGATCAGCTAGGAGTCAGTTCCAACTCAGTGGCACACAACAATAACAATAATACCTAGGCCAAGTAGCTCTTGTCTTAACAGAGCAAGGAAAAACTGCCTGGCTTAAAATCAAGAAAGGTGTGGATCAGGGCTGTATCCTTTCTCCATACCCATTCAGTTCTTTTTTGGTAGTTAAATCCAACAGACAAATGGAGCCATGATTTCCTTTTGGAACCTGGTTTTCACAGAGCTTCAGGATTTCAGAGTCGGATAAGACCTTTAGAAGTCCCATAGTCCAAGCTTTCTGGTCATAGCGTCCTCTTTACTGTGTCCCATCTAGTAGCCATTCAGCTTTGGCCAGACACCTCAGCGAATGGAGAGCTGATTACTTGGCCACAAAAACAGCCATCTAATCACTGAACAGCTCTGTGGGTAATTATTATACTTCCCTCCTCATTTATCAACATGGTGAGGTTCCAAAGATCAGATTGCTGTGTGAAAACGGACTATGACTAGATCAGTTCACAAGATGATTAGGAATGGAAAAGGCCTACAGAGTTATGTATCCACCAAATTCCATCAGTCTATAACTATCAAGCCAGAGAGAGTCATGGCCTAGCCAAGGTGACACATAACTTTAACCATCACAGTTAGTGTCACTCTTGTGTTACACATCAGCATCCAGAACTACCAGACATCACTAACATGTAAAATAGTCAGATGGTAGATTTTTTTTTATTCTTGTCATATATGTGAAATGTTATACAGTGAGACAGTTGGCAATGGGTATATAGCAGCATTATTCACCATAGTAAGAACATGGAAATAGCCCAAATGTCCAACCACAAATGAATCGATTGAGAAATTATGGTACATTCACACAATGAAATACTATGCAGCACGCAGGAGCAATAACTTTGTAAATTATTATGTAACTTGGGAGGGACTGGAGAACATTATGCTGATGAACTAACTCAGTCACATAAGGATAAATACTGTATAAAACCATTATTGTAGAATGAGTATAAGGATCCAGGAGGGGTGGAAGAAGCTGGAAGCAGAGGGATGTGGATGTGCAGGGGGAGGGGTGAATTAGTCATCGGGTTGTACAATTTGATGGGTGGGAGGTGAGGGAAATTGAAAGTATTTGTTCAAATTTGTAAATAAACTAGTAAGGAAAAAAATGCCTTTCTGTCAGAAAAAGAACCTTTGGGTAGAAAACTATCACTTGAAAGATAAATTTTATCTCTTCCTGATTTATATAAAGTTCTGACCAAAAACACCACTGTTTGGGGGATTAGACTAAATGAGCCATCACTAAACAGGAGCAGTCTTGGCAGGAAAAGATAGCTTTTCCTCACATTCACAGAGAGGGCTGTCTGCGGTGTTGTTGTTGTTGTTGTTATGTGCCGTCGAGTTGCCTGCGACTCACAGCGACCCTATGTACAACAGCCCTAAACTCCGCTCTGTCCTGTGCCAATCGCACTGTCTCTGACACTCCCA
>NW_006400032.1:3264190-3266089 GCF_000299155.1 Elephantulus edwardii
TACGCATACAAGGAAGTCCAGTGAATACCACTATCATTCAAATATATGCACCAACAACCAGAGCCAAGGAAGAGGAGATAGAAGATTTTTACCAACTTTTACAATCGGAGATTGATCGAACATGCAACCAAGATGCATTGATAATAATGGGTGACTGGAATGCAGAAGTCGGGAACAAATGTCTGTGGTAGTGTTGTGTAAATCCATATTTTTAAATGTTTTAATAAATTAAATATATATGGAGCCTTTGGTATTTATTATTCATTTATTCAACAGTATACTGAGCACCTATTTTCCATTAAAGGAGTTAAATGACTGTGCGGAAATATCCCTTAAACATGGCCATTCTCTCAAAGAGCTCGCAGCCCCACTTACTTCCTCTGTAGAAGTGACGGTATTATCTACTTAAGCCTTCCTCTTGTGGTCTTCCTCAGTCCTTTATAGTCAGAAATATATGTTGTTGTTGTTACGTGCCATCGTGTTGCTTGCAATTCATAGTGACCCTCTGCATAGTAGCTCTGAACGTGGCTCTGCCTGAGCCAATTTCACTGTCTCTGACACACCGACCCTCATTACCCCAGTTACTGTGTCAATCCATGTCATCCAGGGTCTTCCTCTTCTGTGCTGTCCCTCCATCCTTCCAAGCATGATACCCTTCTCCAAAGATTGGACCCTCTTGGCTATATGACCAAAGTATATGAGAAGGAGTTTCAAAATCCTTGCCTCCTAGGAGCCACTTGGTTTCACTCCCTCCAGGACAGACCTGTTGGTACTCTTGGAAGTCTATGGCATGTTCAAAAACACATTCCAATATGAAAATCAGAATAAATATGATAGGATTTTGCTTGTATGCTCTCCTGGTAATTAATTGTACTTTAGCTAAGTAATCATTTTAAGGTAGAAGCAACAATAAAATATTTTAGTTAATTCATGTGAGTTGTTTTGTGCACTGTCTTCAGAGACAGTTAACTGCACAGGAGAAGATTGCTCATCCTTCTCCCATAGAGCAGCTGGTGGATTCAAACCACAAGCCTTTAGGACTGCAGTGTGGCTTCTTGCCACTAGTAAACTAAATATATATAGATATATATTATGTGTGTTGTTGCTATTGTGCACTGCCAAGTTGGAACAGACTCATAGCTGACCCTCCAGTGAATTCAGAGGCTGTAAACTGCACAGGAGGAGATTGTCTGTCTTTCTCCCATACAGCTGCTTAGAGATTTGAACCACCAGAGCTTTCTTATATATGTATATACACACAAATAATAGATAGAAACCCAGTGACTCTAGAATATTCTATCCTGACACATATAATAATACAAGACACTGGAAGGTGGCAAGTTAACTATTAGTATTCATATATAACTACTTATCAAAATTTCTTGACAGCTTTAGAATACTTCTTGAAAAGTAACTTTCTGTTGTGCATCATTTTAACATTATTGGAATACTACAGACACTTCTTACAATCTTGATTACTTAGCTCCTTTCTACTTCTAAAGCAAATAAAAATGGAAGTTAAAAAACAAGAGTCCTAGAAACACATTCTACATAGGCAACTTATCAAGGTTTTAATTATTACCACCTGTTGCTTCCTTTTGCAATACATTTTAAAGTTAATTATGGAAGAGGGGTGGAGGAGAGGTAAAATGTGCAAAAATGAATAAATGAAAATCTAACTTCTCTGTAAATGTTCATTAAAATCACAATTAAAATGAAATTTTCTTTTAAAAAGTGTTAATTAAAACTATTTTAAACATTCATCCAAAGTATAACTGAATCACTCACATAGTTGTAAAATCAACACTTGATTAAAAATGGCACATAGAACATATCTAGTCTTTCATTGTGGAAAATGCTTCATCTTTTTTTTTCTTTTCTATAATTATATTTTATTAA
>NW_006400032.1:3267719-3285253 GCF_000299155.1 Elephantulus edwardii
TTGACCATAGATAGATGGGTTGATCTCTGGATTCTCAATTCGATTCCATTGATCTATGTGTCTGTCATTGTACCAGTACCATGCTGTCTTTACCAAAATGCTTCATCTTAACTGATTTAATAGGTCACAAAGTAAAGAATAAATTAGAATCCGTGGTAGTAGATAGATATGTAAGCAGAACAAATGTAGAAAAAGACGACAGTCATGGGTGTATCTAGATTTGGCAAAATATATTTCTCCATGTGTATTTGTCTGTGCTACAAATATATCCACGTATACAATAGAGCTGGGGCTTTGGGCGTACAGCTCACAGTCTTTTGCACTGCTGACCAAAATTCTGTGCATCTCCACCAGCGGCTCCCTGGGAGAACCCTGGGTCGTCCCCTCTCATTAAGATTCAGAGTCTCAGAAACTGTATTATATAATATATATTATACAATATACCGTGGGCAAAGTTACGAAAACTTAGTAGTCACAACCAAACACCTTGAGGGAGGAAAAAAGTTTTAATAGATCTAGAAGGCACTTAGCATTGTGCTAATCATGAATACCCAATTCATTTATTCTGTCAACACTTATTAAGCGTCTATTGTGAGCCAGAAATCAGGGGTACAGAAATGAATGCCACACACCTCCTGCCAAAGAAGGCCTCGGTGGCGCATTGGTGGATGGTGTTACTAGTTGCTGCTGCATCAATTCCTGTTCACGGTGACCTCATATGTGCAAACTGCTCTGTTATCCGAAGCTGTGACCTTTCCCAGATCAGACACATGTGACTAAACAATGACTTCGGTGACTGCATGGAGTAGTCACTAGACTTTGAATAACTTGGGATCAGGGGTAGTATCTTGGTCGCTTGCAGCCCTACTATGCTCACTGCCTTGCACAAGGCAAGGACTCAGTAAAGAAACTTTCCTGGGGGGAAAATCAGTAGTTCTGGTGTCCTCAGAGTGACTGATGCAAGCTGGGTCAGAGGGGACCCAGTGTTGGAAGAGACAGTGGCTGAGCTGGATGTTAAGACTCTGTGTCACACACACAAAAAAAGGACTCTGTGTCACCACAACAAGATAAACAACCCAGTTGAAAAATGGGTCCTGGATAAGAATGCACTGGAGGGGATGGGTGGGCAGGGGGAAAAGTGCAACAGTGAATGAATGGAAATCCAAAATCTCTGTAAATAATCATTAAAATTAATAATAATAATAATAAAACGGGGAAAAAAAGACTCTGTGTCCATTTCCCATCAGATGTCGGCACTGGGGTTGTATTGTTTGTAAGAAGGCATCTTTGGGCTGTTGGTAGACCCTTCTGCATATGGTCCCTCTGAGACGTGGCTAGCAGTAAGCAAGGTACAACATGCACCTTGTTTGCTAGACAGCTTGTATATCTGCTGTGAAGTTTAGCTTGTGACGTGCATGATTTTTATCAGTTGGCAAGTCAAACATAAAGACAGAAGTGAAAATGATGGCTGTTCATGACCCTTTGTGTTATCTAAAGAGATACAAAGCGCTTCCCCAGAGTGGTTCTGCCTCTAATTAAAGCATGATTTTCCTGTGTTTGTGAACAAATCCTTTTCTGTTATTTAGTCTCTCAACTCATTTTTCCTTCTCATAGGATGTACTGAAGGCCCAGTTGACCTGGTCTTTGTGATTGATGGGTCCAAGAGCCTTGGAGAAGATAATTTTGAGATTGTGAAGCAGTTTGTCATCGGAATTATAGATTCCCTGGCAGTTTCCCCCAAAGCCGCTCGTGTGGGGCTGCTCCAGTATTCGACGCAGGTTCGCACAGAGTTCACCCTGAAAACCTTCAGCTCGGCCAGGGACATGAAGAAAGCCGTGGCCCACATGAAGTACATGGGCAAGGGCTCTATGACGGGGCTGGCCCTCAAACACATGTTTGAGAGGAGTTTCACCCAAGTAGAAGGGGCCAGACCTCTGTCCACCCGAGTGCCCCGAGTGGCCATCGTGTTCACCGACGGGCGTGCTCAAGACGATGTCTCCGAGTGGGCCAGCAAAGCCAAGGCCAATGGTAATATGGGATGGAGGTGTGGTTGACATCACTCGAGGGGCCAGGCCTTTAACTACACTCCCTCAGAGGCCTTGGATGGCCAGCAGGGTGAAGAAAGGCTTCCTGTCAGTCAGCATTCTGCACCTTTACTAACCTGCCACCCAGAGACCTCAACAGGTCCCCACAAGAGTTAAATAAAGCTGCTCTCGGGAAGGATAAGGAAGTGTCAGACTCAGACCACTCCTGTCTGCTGGGATTCGGCAGCCAGTGGAGAGAATCGACCCTGCTTACGCTATTGAGCCACAGATAAATGTACCCCCAACCTTTCCCAAACACGGGTCACGATTAGAGTTATCCCTGGTGGGACCTTCTACTGCTGCTCCGAAACAAAACCACTAACCCTTCAACTGAAATTGAAAGCATAATGAGCCTTGGGGTAGAAATAATCTTGCATTTGTAGGAGGGAAATTTGGCTTTTAAGAAAAATTGCCATTTTGGAAGATGAAATGATTCTAAGGTCTGTGCCTCAGTAAAGCTCAGCTTCTTCTCTGAAGGGCTCTGAGCCCACGTGCAGTGCAGGCAGAGGCCTGACAGGGCGCTTTACTGGTGGAGATCTAAACCGTGGGGATGAGTAAAGCCTTGGCAAACTGGAAGCCAGATAGCAGAGGCAGCATATGATGATGCCACTGGATGCCTCTGGCAGATGAGAAAACATGAGGTTGTAAAGCAATCTGTTTGAAAGACACTTTAAGTGTTTGTGCAGGGAGAACAGTGCTTTATCAGATCCTCTAAGGAGAAAGGAATCCCCGGAAGTACAATTAGTGGGTTTGACTGTTAACCAAATGTTTGGAAGTTCAATCCACCCAGAGGTGCCCTGGAAGAAAGGATTGATTTACTGAGAAATCGGTCACTGAAAACTGCAGGGTGCACAGTTCCTCTCTGACACACAGGGTGTTGTTATGAGGTGAAACAGACTGGATGGCAGCTGGTTTTATAAGGGGAGATAGGTATGCACAGATCAGGGACTTGTTGAAGACTTTATAAACTCAGGCTTGCATCAGGCCTGGAACATAGAAGGTGCCTGGCAAAGACTTGTTGAGTGCATGAACAAAGGCATGAAGTACTAACAATCCCATTGATGAATCCCCTGCCTCAACACAGAAAGACTGACTCACACTGACTGTATCTTTGTGAAAGAGGTCATTTGACTAGTATAAGTATGAATATGACTATGAGTATTAGTATTCAGTTCTCACCGTCCACTTCTTTTTTCCTAGTTCAAGAGAATGGTAGTCACAAAAAGTTTACTGTCCTGAATAATTTGATTGGACTATAAATCAGCTTATGTCCAATTCCTCTACTTCTAGTCCAGATCAACTTTGCTGGAGTTACAGCAACTCCGTAAACTCCTCTCTAATCTGCATTCCTAAAAGATAGTGCTCGCTGTGTCTTGGACCCCGAAGATCATGGTTAGCTTGCTTATTTGTCTCATGAAGATCAATCCACTTTTCCCTTTCCTTCATTCAAACTTCCAAAGATAACCCAAAGGTAGGAGAAATAGATTTGGTTCTTGAATCAAGATTCAGCTGAAATTCCTCTAATGAATTTAATTACTCCTCGGTATAGCGAACACCATATTTATCCTTTTTAGGAAGTTGTATCTAAAACCACTGGGTTCCCAGACAACTATGCCAAAATTGCCTCTTGGCCTTTCAGACTTAAAACAAGACATTAATTTTTGTTCTTTGGGGTAATTTTTATGTCTTTTTTTAAAAAAAATCTAGTCTGATGAACTAGCCAGAATAAGAGATCAGTGCTGAAAAATGTTGGCAGTCAAGCAGAATTTAAACTCTCACAGTGTTTTACTTTCAAATGAGTTTGGGTGGGGAGAAGTGAATTATTAATTATGTTTGGGAAAAGCCTTTAGGACAATCTCATATTCCCTTTGAAATCTATGGTAGATACTTTGGCTTTGTCTGTTTTGATGAATTCCAGTGAGCAGATTCTCCATTTCAGCTGTGCACGTCCTCACAAGGCTGTCTTTCTAAGAGGTGTAGGTAGACTGTAGCATCACTTGACTCCCAGTCAACTCAAATCTCCTGTACTGCATCTTTGAGAAGCAGAAAGCTAGTAGAAACCATAAATAAAGTTATTTGAGCCTAGAAGAGATTCCCATATGGTAAGTCATAAGGTTATTAATTCAGAAGGCAATTTCAGGGTAAAGTTGAACATTCAATGGTCCTGCTCAGAACTGAGGAACAGGTTGGTGGTTTAGTTCCTCAGCCCTCCAAGGGGCCTCACCTACCCCAGTCTTCAATCTTTCCCTTTTGCACAAAGAACCATAATTAAAAAGTTGGAAAAATGAAAAGAGATGTTGACATTGACTCCTCAGACCATACCACTCAGCTAACTGGCTTTAAGTACAATTCACACAACTTCCAGCCTTGGAACCACAGTTCTAACACCTTGTTCTTCATTTGTTCTGCACTTTAGGTATAACCATGTATGCGGTTGGGGTAGGGAAGGCCATCGAGGAGGAACTGCAGGAGATTGCCTCTGAGCCCACAGACAAGCATCTCTTCTACGCTGAAGACTTCAGCACGATGGGCGAGATAAGTGAAAAAGTAAAGAAAGGCATATGTGAAGGTACTACTAATTGTATCCAGGAGATACTTTAGCAACAAAAGTGCAGCATGAATCTTTGAACAATAAATTCTCAACCTGTTCTTTCAAAGTACTCAAGAAAGTGCCTCCTTGTGGCTTCTTATTGTGTGCCCTGGAGTCAGAACCAACTCACAGCTCACCTTCCAGAGTTTTCAGAGATTATCCATTTATCTATCCTCCCATGGAGGATGGTGGACTTGAACCAGTTGTCTTTGAGATTGCAGTACAGCTTCTAACCACTAGGCCATCAGAGCTCCCTCCTGGGTGAGCCGTTGTTGTTGTTGTTACGTACTGCTGAGTCAGAACTGAACCATAGCTGACCCTCAAGCGGGTTTTCAGAGGCAGTTAATCACACAGGAGGAGACTGTCCATCTTTCTCTCGTGGAGCCGCTGGTGGATTTGAACTGTGTGCCTTTGGGATTGCAACACAGCCACCAGAGTAGGCTACACTAGTGTAGTTGGAAACACTAAGCAGGAAAAAAAAGGGATCAGAGGAGAGAGGAAGAGCAGTCAAAAAGTAATAGCTGACAATGCTTGAACCCGTGTCCTGTGCCAAGCAGTGTGGTAAGCCTTTCACTTTAAGACCTAGGACTGAATGCTACCATATGCACAGGAATGTGAACAGAGAGTGTGTGTGTGTGTGTGTGTGTGTGTGTGTGTGTGTGTGTGTGTGTAATTTAATTAATATTCACAACCAGTCATTATGTTTTGGTGTATCAATATACGTAGTCCTCTTAAATCCCATAGAAGTGATGTTTTAACTAAAAAGTAGTCATTGTCTACATCGGGAAAGCTGATGCCCAATTTTAGAGTATGTTTGCAATTGGAGTGGAAGAGGTAGTCATCCTCATAAGCCATTGTTACTAACGTAAAAGAATGCCTCATCCAGTTGTGTGAGGACTACAGCTGTTCATAGAACACAAGGTTTCCCTTTAGGTAACTCTGGTGACCTTGTGGTAAGGAGTTGTACTGTCAACTCAAAGGCAGGCAGTTCAAATCCACCAGTTGCTCAGAGGGAGAAAGATGAGCATGTTTTTTCATGCAGTTTACTGCCTCTGAAAACCCACTGAAGGGTCAGCTGTGGGTCTGTCTGCTCAGACTCCATGCTACATACAACAGTCTTCCCTTTAGAACTTAGATTTTTGTTATGGATACAAATTCTGCTTCAGTTCACTACTTCTGTTGGGCTTACTTACATATAGCAGTTCTGCCTAAAGCCCCATTTTTTCCTTTTACTCATTACCTATGTTTAGTCCAATAATGTCCCAGTCTAAGTAATATGTCTTACTCCTCTGAAAGGAGAGAATAAGATGAAGGAAACTGGAGAGGGAAGACTTTTCCTCTTTCATTTCATGTTGAAATGCCCATCATGAAACAACTGCCATTTCACAGCTCTTTCCACTCCCACCTCTTGCCTTGTAGACATACATTTCTGGGGGCATCCTTAAAGTAGGAGACTCACTACAGGGGCCCAGACTTCTCTTCCAGAGAGAACTGCCTGGGAGTGGTCTTGGATTACTGCTGTATCTAAATTTTATTATTTTATTTCATCTGTGATGGTATTAAATCAGATACCCTGGATATCGCAGGTGGGTGAGGAGTTAGCCCAAGGTCAGTTTCCTCAAGGACATCTATGAATGTAATCAACTGTCACCCCTTTTGGTCATTTTTCCTCTCAGCTCTGGAGGACTCGGACGGAAGTCATGACTCCCCAGCAGGAGAAATACCGAAGAGGGTCTACCAGCCAACAGGCACATCTTACAATGCTATCTTTTCAGAACCTTCTGTAGCTGCTGTACGACTTCCCTCCAGACAAAGTTGTAAAGAAGTGAAAGATTTATCTTAACCATTTCCTCAAACAGATAGCACGTAGTTTGCTCAATGCTCTAAGCTGTGTTTGGTAACTAGCATCTCTGCTCATTTCCCAAAGCACAGTGCTATGTACTATGAACCAAGTACCTTATTCTACATTTAACGTGTTTTATTCCCATGACAGTGTTAGCTGGCTTGACTTCAGTTTTCTTTCTCTTTACAGAATCTGAGCCAGTCACCATAAATATCCGAGACCTACTTTCCTGTTCTAATTTTGCAGTGCAACATAGATATCTGTTTGAAGAAGACAATTTTTCACGGTCTGCACAAAAACTTTCCCAGTCGACAAAAGCTGCAGGTAATTCCAAGTAAAATGTTCCCATAAGGTAACTTCAGCGTCTCAGCAAGCTTGGCTGAAAAGGAGGGAGGGAAAGGGGAATTAGGAAATAGGCTATAAGAGAAACAAGTGAAATGAGATCTGAAGTAATAAACTCGAAGAAACCGAGTAGTCTCCCCTCGATCCACAGTAAAGGCCACTCCCAATGTTGGAAGCAAACACAGCCCTTTCCTGGTATTTACGGGATCTGTTTGTATGGAAAAAGCTGACCATTTCTTTCATTATGGTTTCCTCTATATGCTGATTCAGTCCACTACTATGTGTCTGGAAAGTCTGGTGACGTATAGAGATGAACCCTTTCCATCTGCTTTCTCAGGAAACCCTTTGGAAGAAAAACACGATCAATGCAAATGTGAAAACCTTATAACGTTCCAGAACCTTGCAAATGAAGAAGTAAGGAAATTAACACAGCGCTATATCCTTTTTCTAATATGACCCATCTGTGTGGAATGCAGAGTGTATTATCAAAATTTGCAGATACCAAAAAAAAAAAAAACACCAAAATTTGCAGATACCATGTGGGTATATAAAAAAGTCGTTTCCATAAAGTCAAGAAGAGTGGATTCCAGAAGGCTTTTTCAATTTTTTTTTTAAAGGCAGCTTGTCACAGCAAAGTGTCATGGATCACACATTCATGGGCTACTTGGTGTTGCTGGGTTTTGTTAGTTAAGCAGCCCAGCTAGGCAGAGTAAGCATGCAAAGTAAATGGAAAAAAAACCCAGATTTATTTAGTCCCCTTTCTGTTAAGGGCACATCTACAGGTCTGAAACACATCAAAGATACAGTATATACAAGCAAATAATGTAGAATGAAGCTGTTTTAAACTCATACTAAGAGCCAAGCCCCAGGCAGCACTGCAGTCACCTTAGGAATTTGTGGGTCATTTCCGGAGGACTGTTTTTTTAATTTCCTTTGGCAGCTTAGATCTTTTATATCAGCACTCTAAAAAATGAAATCCTAGAAGTAGTAGGAGGGAACCGAGGGAACAGTCAGATCCAATGATTCATTAAAACAGTATTACAAGGGAGCTCTGGTGGCCTAGCTGCAATCCTGAAAGCACGTGGTTCAAATCCACCACGTTTCACTGTAGAAGGAGGGGCAATTGCCTCCTGTGCCAGTCGGATCTGACTCGACGGTACAGAACATGAAAAATAAAAACAAAAATCCCCATTATTACAAATAAAAGGAATGCTTTGGGATGAGGAGAAATAGGATTCGTTACTTTTACACATTGAACACCCTGCCAACTGCTCTGAAGTTAAAATTACGAAAACCGGCTAATAGCTAGCTCAGTTTGCACTTAACTAGTCTATAGGGAAATGGTTTCTGAGCCTCCTCTCTGCCAATGGGTTTACATAATGAGGAAAAGAGCATATACAATTCCTTTTCTGAAGTTGGAAATATAATCCCCTAATAGGGTTACAATGAGTTGGAGCTGACTCAGTGGCACCTAACAACCGCAAGGTAAAAGAAAGATGCCCTGGTGGTACAGTGGTAGAGTACTTGGCTACTAACCAAAAGGTCAACAGTTCAAACCCACCTGCCATTCCACGGGAGGAAAAAAGAAATATGGCAGTGGCTTTGGTAAAGATTGACAGTTTTGGAAACATTACAGGGCAGTTCTATTCTGTCCTACTTTGTTGCCATAAATCAGAATCAACATCAAGGTGTTGGCTTGGATTTTTAAAAGTACAATTAAATAATCTTTCTTACAGTGATTAATGGAAAGAATCTGAGCTCTCTTGTTGTTACCAAGGAAGCAGAGGGTATTCAGTCTAGAGAGAGGAACAGAAAGGTTCATTCTTGCCACTAGGCCACCAGAGATCTCTTTCCCATGAAAGGTTCATTCTTGTGCCTTCATCTCCCAATCCCATCAATACCTCTGCAGGCCATGTCTGCTTCTCAGAGCCACTCCCGAGAAAGTAAAGGCCATAAAAAAAAATAAGCAGAGGTCAGAAATCAAGGCCCAACCTAGTCCTGTTTCCCTTCTTCACTTGGGACTTCATCTCTCCTTTCAAGGCTTAGTCCTTCCTTTATTTCATATTCCCAGACTTAACAATTCAGGCTCTTGGAGGTGTGTTGTGCCAAACTAATACACAAGCAAATAGGGTTGTGTAGTGGAATGAAGTGTAACAATTCAAACGGGGCCAAGCAATTTGGGTTTTGAATGCTAATAAAGTACTTAACCTGAAATAAAGTGTTGTTAACATGTGTTAAATTCATTAACTGTAGAAGTCAGGGTTTTTCAAGAACTTGATTGAAACAAGTTAAGCCTGTTCTTTGTCAACAAATTCTTATGTAGACAAATTTGCTTGCATTTAAATATCTGTAAACATGGGCAAGTTTGCTTTTTCTTCCTTAATTTGAGATTTACTAGAAGAAATGACGCAGAGAATGGAAGTCCTGGAAAATCGCCTGAGATACAGATAGAAGATTAGGAATGGCCAGCATATTTGTACATGACGTTGCCTCAAGGATCACCAGGAAGTCACTCAGAGCCCACAGCTGAGGCTATCCATCTGTCTGTAATGTTGTGAATATAGCAGTTAGTACTAAGAAAAGCTGGTTTGATAGAATGAAGATAAGGAGATGTTATTTGTATAAATTTATTTAGGAAAAAAATCTTTGATTTCTAAAATGAGTTCGCCAATGGAGAATAAATAAGCTATGCAAGGTATTTTGTAATATACTGTGGACCTGATTTGCTTCTGCCCCTTCCTGCCTTAGAGTGTTGCAATCTCATCTGACTCCAAAATAAAGCCTGCACAGTCTTACTTCTGTAGAACCCTGACCACAGGAAAAGCTATTTTTTTGTATTGGACTTTATCTTGATATATGTATATGGATGTATACGTAAAATTGTACAACCTATGAACTTATATAACAAATCCGATTTTTTTAAATATACTGCATTAAAATTCACCACTTCAGAAAAAGATATTCTATGGGGAAAATTCTTAGCTCAACTTTAAAAGCAAGATGTATATAAGACATGACTTACACACATATGAAATGATGCCAAATCTCACTGGCATTGTGGGCAATACCATCTATCACTCATCAGTTTAGGAAAAAATAGTAATTTTATTGATGTTAAAAATGTGGAAATCAAAAGAAGAAAAAAAGAATGTGTAAATCAGTAGTCTCTTTAGAAAATCAGCTGATACCTGCACCTATGAAAATTAGAAATATATGGCTTTTTAACTCTTAAGAGCTACACTTATGGAAATCTGACTAGGAAACATCAGCACATATGTAGGAGGATACCTGTTTGAGAATTTAATAGTGTGTGCACAAGCAACAAATCAGAAACAACCTAAACACCATCAAAACTGATCAAATCAGAGTATTCCATAACACAGAAATAATCTACATTTAAAAGAATGCATTAAATCTATGTGTATATGGTAGAACTCATAGATGGATTTAAAAAGTTGCTGTGAATACACTATGTTCACCATTATTCCTGTACATTTAAAAAAAAACACAAACATTGCTAGAAATTGTTCAGAGATACATAATATTTACGTAAAAGAAATGTTCTCTAAGAATACACCCCAAAATAGTTGTTGTTCTTGGAAAAGCATGAATACAAGGTCAAAGAGGATATCAACTCTATCATTAAAGGTGTTTCTTCAAGGAAACATGAAAAATACATTAGTATATGTGAAGCTAAATTAGCTGAGGGATGCACTTTCAGCAGCAAAACACACCACCGCCAGTACCTTCAATAAGGCATGACATGAAGAGATGCACAATGACGTCCTTCCATGGAAGCCATCACTATTTTGGGGTCTAAATGATGCTTTACAGCAAACACTAAGTTTGAAGCTGTTTTAAGTATTTCAAGACACACATTTCCATCAGAACACTTCCTGAAAGGTAATGTGATAGATTGGAAGAACATCTCTTAAGACTGTTCAATTTCATCTGAAAAATCTTCCCATTCTTTGCCTAGGATATGAGTGTTGTGATTTTAAAAGTAAATTTTTAGTCTTTTTAAACTCATGTGACCTACTTTTCTACACATATTGTTATTAGGTACCATGGAGTTGAGTAGAACTCATAGCAATCCTATGAACAGCCAACCTGAACCCTACCCCATCCTGTGCCATCCTCATCATCTCTGAGACACAAGAGCTCATTTTTGAAGTCACTATGTCAGTCTCCTTGGGGGGTCTTCTCCTTCTCTGACCCTCCGTATTTCCAAGCATGATATCCCTTTCCAAGGAATAGCTTCATCCTTTCCTCTAAGGAACACTCCAGACTGTACTTTCCCCAAAACTTGTTTGTTCTTTTGGCAGACTATGCGATTATTCAGTACTCTTCTCCAGCACCATAACTCAAAGGCATCAATTCTTCTGTCATTCTTATTCATTGTCCAGCTCTCTAATACACAGTAGGTAGTATTTAAAGCATTGGCTTTTTAATATTTCATTATCGTCCAGGTAGGTGTAGAGAGCTCTGGTGGCCTAGTGTTAAGAAGCTGCAATCCCAAAAACACATAGTTCAAATCCACCAGTTGCTTTGAGGGGAAATTATGAGCAGTCTCCTCCTGTGTGATTTACTGCCTCTTAAAACCTGCTGAAGGCCACGCCAGTCAGCGTCAACACAAGGAAGTTTCCAGAGCTTTCGAGAACCTTGTGACCCGGATTCATCCGCCTGGTCAAAATGCCTCTTTGTAAAGACCCTAACTGGCAAGACCATCACTCCGGAGGTGGAACCCAGCGATACCATTGAGAATGTAAAAGCCAAGATCCAGGAGAAGGAGGGCATCCCCCCGACCAGGATGCACTCTGACTACAACATCCAGAGTCAACTCTGCACCTTGTCCTTCGTCTGAGGGGCGGCTGTTAATTATTAAAAGTGCCCAATGATGGCATTACTCTGCACTATAGCCTTTTCTCTCAATTTAAGTTTCGAAATTACCAGTTTCAGTAATCACTGAATCTGTTCAAAATGTTAATAGGTTTTGTTGCATGGTGAAAAAAAAACAAAACACCAACGTGCTGAAGGGTCAGCTGTGTGTCGGTTCAAACTTCACAGTATCTAACACCAGGCGTGTGAACACCTTAATGCAAGCAAATTCTACTTAATGTTATGTTCAGGGTCCCTCTAGTGGCTGAAAAAAGTCTCCAATCCATCCATCAAAAAGCTCTAGATTAATCCAACACTTGACGGGAGGACTGTATAAAAATTTTAAAGAATTCTCCCCCCCACCCCTGATCTGTAATATCTGGCAAATGGGGTTTAAACTCCAGTTTAATTTATGTGACGTTCCTATGCCTTCAGTTCATATTAAAATAGAGTTGGGGAACAGATGGCCTAGTGCTTAGGAAGTTGCACTCCTAACCCAAACGCAGTGGCTCTCGGGGATCTGAATCCTCCACAGCTCCTCAGTACTCAGCAGAGAGGGGCCATCTCCTCATTTACAGCCTCAGAAACCCAGTGCAGGGTCAGCTGATATGGTTCCAACTTGCCAGCAATGAGCATGAGTCTTTTGTTTTGGTTGGCTTTTGTAAAAATGGAGTTAATAGTACTACCTGTGAAGAGTGCATCTGAGCCCAGGTATATTTAGTGGTAAACTGTTCTGCAATCCCAAAAGGCATGCAGTTTGAATCCACCAGTTGCTCTGTAGGAGGATGGGTGATCTCTCCTCAACCTGCTGGCAAGTCAGCTATGGGTCAGTTCTAACTCTGTGTGGCACACGACATATACATGAGAGCTGGACAATACAGATTAAATGTCTTTGAATTGTGGTATTGCCAAAGAACATTAAACGTCTCATTGCCATTGAATCAAACGACTCCTAGCTGATCCTCTATTAGGTTTCTGAGGCTGTAATTCAGAGATGGCTTTCTCTCACAGAGCCACTGGGGAGTTGTAATGGCCAGAAGTGTAGCCCCTCCCCTTTGACTATATAATGGACTTTGCTCAGATACTTTGGGCATGTTATCAGAAGCCAGTTCCTATAGAAAGACATCCATCCTGCTTGGTAGAAAACCAGTGAAAAAGGTGAGCCCTCAATGACATAGACTGACATCAGTCAGCGTA
Organism: Elephantulus edwardii; assembly: GCF_000299155.1. Taxonomy (NCBI): domain Eukaryota; kingdom Metazoa; phylum Chordata; class Mammalia; order Macroscelidea; family Macroscelididae; genus Elephantulus; species Elephantulus edwardii. The sequence goes on from NW_006400032.1 coordinate 3,280,654, forward strand.
GCATCAGTTGTGAGGATGGTGCAGGATCCATCAGCCTGAGAAACTCAACAACAATGCTACTTCATCAGGTTAAGAGGATTAAATGTGTTAATAGTGCTTAGAAACATTTTAGCTATTTGTATTCTTGAGGAAGCAAGTATGTGAGCAAAAAAGTATGAGTTAAAATGTGAGAATCTCAGTATTTGTTCACCTTACCCGCTCAAAGGACTTTGGCAGATTCCCACTCGCAATCTTTCATCATGTGTACTATCCAGTTGGAGCCAACTCGCAGCTGATTTCCCAAGGCAGTAAGATGCACAGGGGGAAGCTGCCTTTCTCTTCCTCCTGCAGAATAGCTGGTAGATTCAAACTGTCTTTGAGTTGACAGCGATTTAAGGAGGAGGAGGTAGTACTAGTATATGAAGGGTGACCTCTGGTGGCCTAATGTTAAGCTACTGCACTGTAACCCCAAAGGGATATGGTTCGAATCCACCAGGGGTTGGGCAATCTCCCATGTGTCTCTGAAAACCTGCCTGACGTTACTGCACAAGGTGTTCAAGATTTACGATCTTTGGAAAAAACCTAGACTGGATATTTACAGCCTATCAAGAGAATTAAGCCTTTATATCATTGTTCACTTGGTTTCCAACTCTTAATAGGAATTCCTGACCTCTAGGTCAGTAGGATTACCACCCTGAAAAAGCATTAGGTGGTTAACTCAAACACCTAATCTAGACAAGGATGTTAGGGTTGTCCTCAAAACAAGGAGAGGTAAGCCTTGGGCTGAAAACCTGGCAGGTTCTAGGTGTTGTGAAAACCACAGAACCTAGATAAGTGATGCCACTGAGAGGAAGGTATTCATGAGAAAAGGTCTGTATCAAAGAATTTATGACAGAGAAGACTGCAACACCACCAACAAATAAAACCCAAGTGTAAGATCAGTATGGTCAAGTATAAGCCTATACATATTTTAGATACAGAGGTACACATTGACAGAAGTATGCAATTATATGTGATGTCTGAGCAGGTACATATAATATTCATACTATTTATACTTTTCAGACATAACCATATACAGGAGGATCAATTTTCTGAATTATAAACTTAGAAATATTGTCCCACGGGACAATCAGAAAGGCTCACCAAGTTCATACTCTATCCTGGGGGAAAAAGTAGCACCTAGGATTGCCTGGTTTGTTAAATGGTCATCTAAGACACCATTATTGGTCTCTGCTCATCAATAGCCAAATTAAGAACGTAAAAAAAAAAAAAAAAGTCTACAGGCTGACAGCCTGCGTGAGCCAGTGCCACAGAGACCAGAACTGGAGGGTGCCTGGCTGCTATCTTACCTGACAGGGGGTATGAGAGGATCCTGGTTAGAAGAAAAATGCAGACTACAACACAAGTTCTTAAGAATAGCTAAACTAACTGGACTACCTGTTACTAGAGGACTTCCTCAGACAACCACCCTGAAAACATTCTGTAAAACTTGAGCCAGAACACACACTATGAATATTACTTTTTAACAGCAGTTACACAAAATGAGTATTACCCACAAGATAAAATCCAAAACCATTGTTGTCAAGTCAGTTCCAACTCCATCAATCCCCCACCGAGTTTTTGAGGCTGTAAGCCTCTATGGTAGAGGATGCCCATCTTTCTAACTTGCCAACTCCATGACCGGGAGCTCTGGTGGCCTAGTGGCAAGAAGCTGCACTGCAATCCCAGAGGTGCATGGTTTGAACCCACCAGATGCTTTGCTGGGGAATGAAGGACAATCTCCTGTACCAGTCAGATCTAATTTGACAGTACACACACACACAAAAATAAAATTTTTAAAAAAACAAACCAAACCTCCATGACCAGGGGTCTTTCACCCCAACATCAGTACTGCAAAGTAAACACTTGCTTTTCTAGGTAGCATACTGAATGCATTCTAATTTTCTGTCTCAATCACCCACCATCAAAAGTTGAAACGAATTGATTCTAGTAGTCAAAAGCCTTTAACCTTTCTTTATCCAAAACACTTGGATTGAACAGCCCCGTGCATTTCCACCTACTATGTAAATCATAGTAGCCTACAATATGGATTGAGGCTCAATGTCAAGAAGACAAAGATTCTCACCACTGGACCAATTGGCAGCATCAGGATGGATGGTGAAGAGATTGAGATTGTACACAGCTTTAGTTTGCTTGGCTCCATAGTCTTGGCGCCAGCAGCCAGGAAATTAAAAGGCGCATTGCCATGGGAAAGTCTGCTGTTACGGACCTCTCCAAAGTGCTGAAGAGCAGTGGTGTCTCTCTGGAGACTAAGGTGCGTCTGATACAGGCCATGGTCTTCGCAATCACCTGTTATGCATCAGAGAGTAGGACAATGACCAAATAGATCTGTCCTGGAGAGGGTTAAACCGGGTGGCTCCTTGGAGGCAAGGATTCTGAGGCTCCGTCTTACTTTGGACATGCAGTGAGGAGAGACCGGTCCTTAGAGAGGGACATCATGCTTGGGAGGCTGGAGGGACGGCGCAGGAGAGGAAGGCCCTCTATGAGGTGGATTGATTATTGGGATGGGAGTGTCAGAGACAGTGCGATTGGCACAGGACAGAGCAGAGTTTAGGGCTGTTGTACATAGGGTCGCTATGAGTCACAGGCGACTCGATGGCACATAACAACATGAAAATCAAGAAAGGTAAGTCAACTTTTATGTAACACATTTATTTCTCCCAAAGTTAATTCGTTCAAACATTCCAAGTAATATTAGCATTCATGGGAAAGTACTTCACAAGATATGCTGTTGGATGAAGTATGCAGTTTCTTAAGTCTGAACACTGGCCACACTGCTCAGTAAATCCTAAAGAACTAAAATTCTATAAACACTCCAAGCAACCTTGCATCCAACACCTAAGACCCATGATTATTCTGAAGATGCTCAACTATTTTTTTCACTCCTGTTATGTGCCATCGAGTCATTTGTGACTCATAGCGACCCTATGTACAAGAGCCCTAAATTACGCCGTTCAATCCTGTGCCAACCTTGCTGTCTCACACATTCATTCCCACCACTCCATTCACAGAATTGATCCATCTCATCGAGGGTCTTCCTCTCCAAGGACCAGTCCCTCCTTGCAACATGCCCAAAGTATGTCAGATGAAGCTTCAGAATCCTTGACACCAGGGAACATTCTGGCTTCACCCTCTCCAGGACAAACCTGTTTGTTCTCCTAGCAGTCCATGGTATATTCAACACTCTTCTCCAGCACCACAACCCAAAGGCATCAATTCTCTATCATCCCTATTCACTGTCCAACTCTCCAATGCATAGCACGTAATTGCAAATACTATAGCCTGGATCAGGCGCACGAGGACCTAATCTTTCAAGTTTCTTATTTATTAACATGTTGGTTTTTGTGCTGTTGAGTCGTTTGCAACTCATAGCGACCCTATGTACAGCAGCCCTAAACCGTGCTCTATCCTGTGCCAATTGCATTGCCTCTGACACACCCATCACTGAATCAATCCACCTCATAGAGGGTCTTCCCCTCCTGCACTGTCCCTCTACTCTATCTACCCAGCATGATGTCCCTCTCTAAAGACCTGGCTCTCCTTACATGTCCGAAGTATGTAAGATGAAGCCCCAGAATCCTTGCCTCTAAGGAGCAGCCTGGTTTAACCCTCTCTAGGATGAATCTGTTTGTTTTCTTGGCAGTCCTTGGGTACATTCAATACTTCTCCAGCACCACAGTTCAAAGGCGTCAATTCTTCTCCTATCCTCCCTAGTCATTGTCCAACTCTCTGATGCATAACAAGTGATTGCAAAAACCATGGCCTGTATCAGGCACACCCTAGTCTCCAGAGACACCACTGCTCTTGAGTACTTTAGAGAGGTCCCTAACTGCAGACTTTCCCATCGCAATACATTTTTTGATTTCCTGGCTACTGGTGCCAAGAGTGTTGACCGTGGAGCCGAGCAAACTGAAGCTGTGAACAATCTCAATCTCTTCGCCATCCATCCTGATGCTACCGATTGGTCCAGTAGTGAGAATTTTTGTCTTCTTGACATTGAGCCTCAGTCCATATTGAAGGCTGCAGTCCTTGACCCTCTGCAGTAAGTGCATGAGGTCCTCCTCAGTTTCAGCGAGCAGGGTTGTCATCTGCATAACGCAGATTGTTGATAGATCGTCCACCAATCCTAACGCCATAGAGCCCATACACTAGAATTTTTCTGTTTGTGTAAACCTTTTGAGGGCGAGGAAATAATTTTCTCTTTGCTATTGAGATTTATTGCTTTAAATTGGACTGCAATTCTATTTTGGGTATTGCTTCCTTGAGCATACTCAAATACAAAAATCCAATAATGTCCAGGAATAGCAATTATGAAAATTAAAGCTCTTAAAAGGAAACGGTGCACTCCCTTTACCAAAGTGAAAGAAATTCGAACTGGAATATACAACTTTTAGCCCAAAAGTCTTGTCACCACGTCTGCCGCGCTCTCATTAACACTAACTTCAGAAAAATAACAGAAATGGAATGTATTTCAAAAACAAACTCTGGCCAATTTTATTGAAGAAAAGTATTACATGATTTATTTTTCACCAGTCTGTTCTGGCATGCTTCTAATGATATC
>NW_006400032.1:3285973-3292671 GCF_000299155.1 Elephantulus edwardii
TTTCCGCATGCTGTGCCCAGTTCAATATTATTGCCACTGTAGTGATGGACACCAGTTTTGGCCAACATCGCATAGTACTCTATTTCAGATTTCCTTTGAGAATTAACAAAAGAAGAAATAAATTAATGCATATCAAATACCAAACAAAACATTACTTTCTACCTAGTTTTAATGCTGGAAAGGCCTTTCAAACAGAACTACACGCCCTCATTAACCAATAAATGGCAACATTTTCTTGAGTCCTGTAGAAGATTCAGGTCCTTTGTTTCTTGGCAAACAGAACACCTACTATGTTTAAAACACTATCTACACTTTTGGAAAAAAGAGAATAGGTTGCAAAATGACAGAAAAAAGGAAAAGTAGTTATCTGTATGACAGGTACTAAACATCTTTGACAACCTAGAGTCAGTTTCCTACTCTGTGACTCAATAGGACAGGTACTAAGAACTGCCCCACTGGGATTCCAAGGCTGCAGTTCTTTCTCCAGCAAAATGAGATTGGCAGTTTTGAACTGGCAAGTAGCAGTCAAGCTTGTTGAACCACTCACTGTCTCAGCAGGCTCCCTGACACTGTAAAGTATCTATCATATTCTCTACTTTTCTTAAAATAAGAAATCTGGACTCAGTATATTAAGTAGAACCACTCAAGACTTTAGCTATTTCTATCACCCTTTGCTGCTCTGAACCCAGATTTTTTTTTGGGGGGGAAGGCAGTTCTGTGTCAACTGAATTTTTTAAAAGCCCTATAAGAACTCTGCCAAATCCAGAGACCAACAATGCTGTTACCAAGGGGGGTTGTTAGAAATGCATGCCAAAGTCCAGACTCAGTGAATCAGAGCCTGCATGTTAACGAAACCAAGTTCACATGCCCTTTTAAGAAGCACTGCTATTAAAGAGAACTTGAGATTCTGCTACTTAAGCACAATCACCCTATGTGTTACCAGAAGAAAAACATATCCTTACATCCTACAAGATCTAAGTCTCATTAGCTTATTTACACAACGCCCACTGGCTTCCAGTGAGAAAAGCATAAGTCTAGGTTCAGCCAATTAATACACTGAGAATCATGGGAGCTCTGGTGGCCTAGTGGCAAGAAGCTGCACTGCAATCTCAGAGGTGCATGGTTCAAATCCACCAGATGCTCTGCTGAAGGAGGGACAATCTCCTCCTGGGCCAGTCAGATCTGATTTGACGGTACATGCACAAAAAAAAGAAAAAAGAAAAGAAAAAAACAACAACAACAAAAAACCACACCAACAAAACAAAGCACTGAGAATCACAACTAAGTGATTCTAAGACAGTCTGCTTCTCCAGTTTGTCAAATCCTAGACTGAACTTTTAGCTAGCTTCACAATGCTAAAGGAATTTCCTACAATGATACACCTTGATGAATTGGGCAAGTTTAAAAAAACAAAAGAAAAAACCCTATACTCCCAAAATATGATACAAAGTAAACAGAAAAGCATTATATGCAGAAGTTCTGACCCTTTGCCACAAGAAGAGGCAGGTCAAAGCCCAAACATCATGAAAGCAACTGTAGTGTACTACAAAAATTACTCTGCAAATGCTCACAGGGAACAATCTTTTACTAGACAGACTTGATGCTGGCGTTGTGTACAGTGGAGTTAGAAAAGCCTCAGAGCTGGGCCTCCAGCCGGTGTTCAGAAGCAATTAACTGCCTGGGAGAAGACGGCTGATTTTCTCCCAAAGAGTAACTGGTGGATTCCAGCAGTGCAGTGAGGATGATGGCAGAGCAGCTCCTGACCACTGAGCCGCACGGCCGGGGGACAAGTGTGTGCTTCCCACACTCGCTCACAGTGAAGTGGGCTGCAAGGCGGGCACGGAGGGAAGGATCCTCCACTTACCTCAAGGCTGGGCAGTTGTTGGCGAGGATGACCAGCTTGGCTTTTCCTTGCCTGATCATCTTCAGAGTCTGCTTGTACCCCAGCACATATTTCCCGCTTTTCATAACAAGCTGGAGCCTCGAGTTGATCGACTCCAGGGACTTTTTCTACAAAGGGAACATTTAACACGGTCTTGAGGGCCTCATCTGCATTCAGCTTTCCTGGAAGCCTGAGCCCCTGCAGACAGACTTCTCAGAAGCCCCACGTCAGTGACAAAGTCTAACGCTGGGCTCCCTCTCGTTGCTGTGGACGCGAGGACGACTCACGACGAGCCCAGGAACAACAGATGTGAACTCCGGCCTCTGCTTCATCATTCCCCGCGGAGCCCAGCGCCGCAAACACCCCCACATTCACCGATGACCCCCCCACTTCCGAGCATGAGGGCCTTTCCCCATTAGTTTCTCCTAACACGCCCAGAATGTCAGAGGAACGTGATGGCAAGTCATCCTCAGCTTTGCCTCCCACTCCGACCCGCTTGTTCTTTCGGCAGCTCACGGGCGAGCCCGCACTCATGGCCGCCACCCCGGCTCGAGCGGGGCCCGGGAGACGCCAGTGGGCGTGCTGTCCCCCCGCGAACCCGCGTCTGCCCGCCCCGGCCGGGCCGCATCCCTCCACGTGAGCCCACGCCCGGCCCGGTGGTCCCCGCACTCACCGTCTTTTTCGCAGCCACCATCTTTTCGCCTTGGGTGCCTGCCGGCCCTCCACCTAGAAGAGGAGACAAGACAGGAAACTGAGGCTCCGGAGTCTCGGGGGACACCGTGGAAGGTCCTCTGAGCCACTGCTCCCGGGAGCCACTCACCTAGAGCTGCCGACAAAATGGCCGGGGAGGAATAAAGGAAGTACTCATGCGCAAGGCGGACTCTTCAAGGGAGCGGAAGCGGAAGTCAGAGCGCGCGGCTTGACCCGGAAGCGGGGGAACCATGGAAGGAAGTGGAGGAGGAGGCCAGGCTGCTGGTGGTTTATTTGTCGCCGTGCTTAGGTTTCTCCTCTCTGTTGCTTTTACTCCTTCGAGCTTCGAGTGTGGGCCCCGAACCTGGACCCGGCAGGGGCTGGATGAAGCCGGGGGTGCAATGATCGGCTCGTCGAGAGTAGGCGGCGGCCGCTGCCACATCGGTCCTATAATGCATCTGGGCGATCCTGGCCAAAGCCATGGCTTTTAGGAAGAAGTGGGACTTGTTCCGCCACGGTTCCGTGGCTGTCGCGTCGCCCCCCGGAGTAGACGCGGCCGAGCCACCGCTCTGCGCGCCTCCACTGTCCGGTCCCTCGGCGAGCGGCGACGTCCTGAGCTGTCCCCTCCAACTTGTTCTCTTAATGGACACGTTCAGTGTGAACTTGTCAAGGCGAGTTTGCACCCACAGCGGTGAATCAACAGGTCCAGCTTAAAGAGTCTTGTCTCTGTCAGCTTTGAACCTTTTCTAATGCCCAGTGGTGGGTTAATGCAAATACTTGCCATTAACAGCAAACTTTTCCCACAGTATAATCAGACCAGTAGGTGGGCATTTTCGCATATGGTTCCCCGGCTTTTCATCTTGCTCTGGAGAAGCACGGGGGAACCAAAATACGTAGCTAGTATGTTCCAGGAACTGTGCTACACCATTTACTTATTTTAATAGTCGCACAAATCTCAGGGGTAAGTAAGGTTTTAATCCTTAGAGTTTACAATTGTTGGAACGAGGGCCAGTCACTTCATGTCTCCGCACAGAAATTTTGTCAATTACACAGCCGCAGCACTTTGAAAAGAAATTAACCAACCAGGCATGGAGATTTTCATGTTACTACTTCCTTCAGACATCTAAGTGTAAAATAGGTAACATCGTGCAAATCCAAATAACATTTACCACTACTGTTAATCTGGTTCTAGAACCATTAGTTTTGAGATTTTTTAGAATGAATAAATATCTGACTTAAAGTTGAAAAACAGAAATTGTGACTGTATTACTCACCAGTCCCCGTATTTTTCACCCTCAGCACTTTTGTTGAACTTTGGTGATCAATGTTAACATATCACTTAAGGTTTCCATCTGATTATAAAAAATGTTGAATCATACCCTAAAGAAACTACAAGTGCCACCCAAGCAGATATATGCACGCTTATGTTTATTGCAGCTTTGTTCGCAAGAGCAAAGAGTTGGAAACAGCCCAAGTGCCCATCAACAAACGAATGGATAGAGAAGCTGTGGTATATTCACACAATGGAATATTATGCAGCATTGAAAAAACAACTAATGAACTATTATACAAAATAGGTGACCGTGGAGGACATTATGCTGAGTAAAATTATCTCAATCACAAAACCACATATATTGTGTAATGCCACTGTTCTAAAATAGGACTGATATGGGAGGGGGAAACTAAGAAAAGGGGATAAATAATGTACATGGCATTGAAAACAGACAAAAGAGAGAACTATGTAAAGGGAACATATGATTAGGTATTATTAGCATGACAAGAGTCCATAATAAGAGTTGCATAGTAAAGGGGGGGGGGAACGACTGTATAACAATGAAAAAGCTTTTACAAAGAAAAAAGCAAACTTGAGGGGAGGGGGGTCAGGGAGGAAAATGCAAAAATGAATGAATGGAAGTCCAAGTTCTCTATAAACTTTCATTAAAATCTAAAAAGTTGAATCATCTGCTCAAGATACAGTTCATTGCATGTACAAATTGGGAATGTTTCAAAGTTACCATTTGTGTTAGATATGGTATAATTTTTTTTTTTCTGTTACTATTCTTGTTAAGCATTTTCCAGCAAAGAATTATGCATTTTACCTTTGAGAGGCTCAGTCTTGTTAAGAAAACAGGACCTGAAAAATCAACTCTTTGTTGTGTACAGTCGAATCAGATCTGATTGGCACGGGAGGAGATTTCCCCTCCTCCAGGAAGGGGAAATCTCCTCTGGTGAATTTGAATCATGCACCTTGGGCATTGCAGTGCAGCTTCTTGCCACTAGGAGACCAGATCTCCCTCAACTAGGTGTAGTTTAACTAAGCTGGCTGCAGGCATAGCATGTTCATTCATTCCACAAAATTCCTCTGGTATATAGGTTGGAGTAGTGCTAAGAGTCGCCTAGGAGTCGAAGGGACTTTAACAAAACCATCATCAACAACAGCATAGCGAGGGAGAGCAGTTGGCCTAGCGGATAGAAAGTCATGCTCCCGAGCCAAAGGTGGGTGTCTCTACTCGATGGCCCTCAGGCTTTAATTGTTTTTGGTGGAACATTCTTGGTTGTGTAACCCTGGTATGTCCACTTGCTATACAGAGGTAACTCGTGGTTGCTGTGAAGCCCAACATTGTGTAACAATGATGAGTCAAATGGAAGAATGGTTACCCATAGCAGACAGACAGTGTTTGGTGGAGCTCCCCGATTAAAACAAGCTTGGAAGCAGGAGTGGCATCCACTTCCATAATAGCTTGCCTCTGGAAACCCTATAAACCTGGAGAAAGGATAAAAGTTATATAGATGCCCAGAACGTTCATAGGGTCGCTATGAGTCACATATGACTCAAGGGCACTTAACAACAACAGCAGTGCTAAGCAGCTGCTCTGCAATCCGAAAGGCCCGTGGTTTGAACCCACCAGCTGCTCTCCGGGTGAAAGATGGGCGGTCTCCTCCTGTGTGATTAACTGCCTAGGAAAACCTGCTGGAGGGTCAGCTGTGGGTCATGTTGAGCTGTGCTCAACAACACCACGCCAGAAGAAAACAGAGTGGATGTCCAGCCAGCTCTCCCTTAAGTCTTCTCTATGGTGTTCAATGACTGAATTTTTGGAAGTAAGACTAGACCTTTCTTCTGGAGCACCTTTTGGTAAGCAGCCAAGTTGTTAACTAGTTGCAGCACTAAACCACAGCTGTCGAGTCTGTTCTGACTCATACCAAGCCTCCACTGGATTTCCAAAGCTGTGCATCTTTAACGAGAGGAGACTGCCTGCCTATCTGTCTTCCTCATACCAGCTCGTGGATTTGCACCACTGACCTTTTGGTGAGTAGTACAATAAACTACTGTATTATGCCACCTACTAACAGTATTGAAAATAGTTAATTTTTTTTCCTCGTTGTGTACTGTTGAGTCTGAACTGACTGGTACAGGAGGACATTGCCCCTCCTTCGCCAGTGGAGCATCTAGTGGATTCAAAATGTGCACCTTCAGGAAAAACAGTTAACTTTTGTGTAGACTTCATTTGCTTTTTATAAACTTCACTGACCTCAGCCATTTATTATTATCTTTATTTCATAAAATCATTAAGATGGCTGAGATTTTAAGTTTGTTCCTATTGACTCTTAGATTAACTGAAATTAAGAGCCATGCATTCCATTCAGAAGAGCAGAAACCCACAGTGACTAGTACAATTTGGCCAGTATTTAACATACCTGAGGGAAATAATGAGCAAAAGTATCTCTAAATGGAACAGAATGACAGTGTTGTCATTTTGAAAGTTTGCTTTAGAGTAGTATTTTAAGAAATCTTTTCTACTAAAAATCTTTCTGCTGCTTTATAGTCTTTTCTGCCCAAGAGTTTTATATAAATGATAGAATGATTGGGAAAAACCCTCAATTTTTGTGATTGGAAGTAGCATGTGGATCAATGATTCCATCATCAGTGGTGAGATTGTAAAAGATTACTGAAATGCATAACTGTTTAGTCAATTTGACTCTTAATAACCCTATATCAGGCTTCCCAGGCTGTACATCTTTTTTTTCTATATTTTATTAATTTTCATAAACATTTACAGAGATTTTGGGCTTCCACTCATTCATTGTTGCACTATTCTCTCTACCCTCCTCCCAGTTTGTTCTTGTC
>NW_006400032.1:3301786-3303636 GCF_000299155.1 Elephantulus edwardii
GGAGAGAATGGTGCGGCAATGAAGGAGTGAAAGCCCAGAATCCCTGTGAATGTTCATTGAAACTAATAAAATTTAATAATAATAAAAAAAAAGTCTGAATCTTTCTAAGTGGCTCTGTGGGAAAAATTAACAGTCTCCTCCCAGGCTACTTGCAGCCCCACAAGCCAGTGAAGAATCAGCTGTGAATTAGCTCCAATTTGACAGCAAGGAGTTTGAGGTTTAGATTTAGGGGAAAGAGGGCATGGAGGTTATGTATTTTGTCTCTGCCTTGTCTATCTCTACAGTCAGTCACAGTGGGTCTGCTAGACTGTTTTAGACTGGCAATCTTGCAAGATTGACATTTTTATTCCCTAGCCTCCCCAGGCAACACAATGCTGCACTAGATTAAAGGACAGGAAGAAGGATGAGAGTGAGGGGGACAGCGAAGGAAGGAGCTCTAACCTGGTAAACACCACATTGGTGTAGCCCACGACATATGAAGAACTAGATGGATATTTTTGAAGAGCCTAGGCTGCATTCAGAAGACCCACCACCTCCCAGAAATCAGTGTTGAACCAGCCAAAGATCCTTGAAAAATCTACATCACCTGTAAAAAAGATGATCAGACTGAATATTTCAGTTACAACCTTAACCAAAGTGCTTCTGTTTCCCATCTGGAATAAAACTGGTAAAATATCACATAAAATTGTTTATAAGGATTTTTTTTAACAACAAAATGTTTTATTACATAACATCATCCCTTGATGTTTTTTATGAGCACTACTTGTAAAAATACTAAGAACCATGTTCAGCACAGACTTGTGGTTTTAATGATTATCAACATGATTGAACAAAAATATAAGGGAATTGATGTTAAATAGTTTGCTGGGAAAACACAATGCATAAATATTCACATGTGTTAAAATTATGCTACTATTTGGAATACAATCTATTTGTGCTCATGCCATTGTTAAGTTGGATAATTTCCTAGGAAAGTACAATCTATAAATTACTAACTAACCCTATCGGAAGGAGAGAGAACCTGGTAGCGTGTGTAACTACAGCATTAGAGCTGCTGACCAAAAGGTTGAGAATCTGACTCATCAGCTGCTCAAAAGGAGAAAGATGAACAACAGTCTCCTCTCATGAAATTTTAAGATGGTGGAAACCTGAGAGAAGGTCACTATCAGTAGAAATGGATTGGAGGCAGTGGGTTAGAGGGCAGGAGAAAAAGAAAGAAAACGGTGCAATTTCCCTTGGAAAAAAATAACATGGAGCTATCCTGCATGTAAATGCCAGGCTCAAATGTTTCCACAGGAGGAACTTTACTGAACCTTTAAAGTCCATTTGCTCCAATGTGACATAATTTATTGCAGAACATAGAAATAAGTGAAAACTTACAGTTTATTTTGTGAAGTATTGGTGCCTACATCTGAGAAAGGTAGTAAAAAAAAAAACAACCCAAACCCCTACCGAGTAAATTATTAGGACTACTAGGCCTCCAGAGCTCCTGTATAGTCTAGGACTATTGGCCAAGTGTATTGCAAATCAGAAATTACGGAATTTTGTTATGTTCAATCACTTATTCATCACAAATACCTTTTTTTTATTGTATTGTTTTATGTGTACTGTCAAATCAGATCTGACTGGTACAGGGGGAGATTGCCCCCTCCTTCTCCAGCAGAGCATCTGGTGGATTTGAACTGCGTACCTCTGGGATTGCAGTGCAGCGTCTTGCCTCTAGGCCACCAGAGCTCCCCCACAAATACCTTTTTTTTAAAAAATTATTAGATTTTATTAGTTTTAATGAACATTTACAGAGATTTTGGGTTTTCATTCATTCATTGTTGCACTGTTTTCTCCACCCTCCT
>NW_006400032.1:3304661-3309659 GCF_000299155.1 Elephantulus edwardii
CAGCTTCTCTAGCCATTCGTTTGTTGATGGGCACTTAGGTTGTTTCTAACTCCTTGCTATTGTGAACAAAGCTGCAATAAACATGGGTGTGCATACAAATACCTTTTTTTAAAAAACACACATGGTAATGCTTGTCATTCCTCTGTAGTATCTGGTCCCCTCTGGACCCTCATCATTTCCTTCACTTGCTCCCCCCACCGACCAAGCTGGCAGCTCTGCAACTGCATCCTGGCCCATCCTCACCCTTCTGCCCCCAACCCTCACCTCCTTGTACCCCCAATATATTTTTCCCAATAAAAAAGGGGGGGGGACCAAAAAAACAAACAGACAAACAAACCACAACACACATGGTGACTGTACACATAGAGCTCGCCTGATGGACTGCATAGGAATAAGATTGACTACATCTGTGAAAGAAGTTGTTGAAAAAGCTCAATATCAGCAATCAAAGCCAGGCCAAGTGCTGATGGTAGAACAGACCATCAATTACTCACGTGCAAGTTCAAATTGAAACTGAAGAACATGAAAACAAGTTCACAAGAACCAAAATGTGATCTTGAGTCTATCCCACCTGAATTTAAACGTCATCTTAAGAATTGGTTTGCAGCATTGAACACCAGTGATGGAAGATGAGTTGTGGGATAGAATTAGGGTATTATACATGAAGAGAACAAAAGGTCACTTAAAAAAAACAGAGAAGACAGGGAAAAAGCAAAATGGATGTCAGAAGAAAACCTGAACATTGCACTAAAGCCTTGAGAAGATGCTGAAATAAAAGAGCTGAATAGAAGAGTTCAAAAGGCAGGTGGGGAAAACAAATTACTATAATGGAATGTGCAGAGACCTAGAACTGGAGAATAAAAAGAGAAGACCTCACTTAGCATTTCTCATGCTGCAAGAACGGAATAATTCAAAGCTTGAATTACAATACTTAGGGTATTGGAAAAATCTTGAATAATCCAGTAAATATTGAAAGAAGATGGAATACACAGAGTCACTGTACCAAAAAAATGGCCAACACTGAAATTTTTCAAGAAGTACCGAGGTTTATAAGCTAAAAAAAAAAGTACCAAATGATCAAGAGACATTAGTAATGAAGAGAAAAAGTTCAAGCAGCACTGAAGACATTGACAAAAAATAAGGCCCCAGGAATTGATGTGATACCAGTTGAGATATTTCAAATGACAGATGGCAGCCCTGGAAATACCAGTCTATGTCAGGAAATTTGGAGGACAGCTACTTGGCTGACTGACTGGAAGAAATCCATGTTTGTTCTCATTCCTAAGAAAGGTGATCCAACAGAATGTGGGAATTATTGAACAATACTGCATGGTTCAAAATCTGGAAGGGTGTACTCCAGGAATGTATTCTGTCTCCATACCTTTTCAATCTATATGCAGAACAGATCATCTGGGAGTCTGAGCTGTATGAGGAGAAATGTGGCATCAGGATTGGAAGATGATTCTTCAACAGCCTGCATTATGCAGATGACACAACCCTGCTTGCTGAAACTGAGAAGGATCTGAAGTGCTTGCTGCAGAAGGTCAAGGACTGCAGCCTTCAATACAGATTGAAACAAAGATTCTTACCACTGGGCTTATTGGCAGCATCATGATAAATGATGATGAGATTGAGATTGTTAACAGCTTTAATTTGCGTGGCTCCACAATCAACACTCTTGGTACCAGCAGCCAGAAAATCAAAAGACTACTTGCATTGGGAAAGTCAGCTGTCAGGGACCTCTTCCAAGTACTGAAGAGCAAGGACATCAGTCTGGGGACTAAGATGCACCTGATCCAGACTATAGTCTTTGCAATTGCTTGCCATGCGTCAGAGAGCTGGATAATGGCTAGGAATGGTACAAGGAGAATTGATGCCTTTGAGTAGTGGTGCTGAAGAAGAGTGCTGAATATACCATGGACTGCCAGGAGAGCAGGTTTGTCCTAGAGAGGGTGACACCAGACTGCTCCTTGGAGGTAAGAATTCTGTGAATGCCTGACATACATTGGGCATGTTGCAAGGAGGGACCAGTCCTTGGAGAGAGACATGATGCTTGGAAGGGTGGAGGGATGGAGAAATAGATGGAGACAATTGATGAGATGGATTGATACAGTGACTAGGGTAATGAGGGTAAGTGTTTCAGAGACAGTAAAGCTGGCACAGGATAGAGCTGGTTTCAGGGCTGTTGTACATAGGATTGCTATGAGTCGCAAGTGACTCGATGACACATAACAACAACAACAGCATCATTATTATTACATGCAAGCAGAATGCTACCGAAGATCACTCAAAAATGGCTAGAACAATACATACAGAATTGTCAAAAGTTCAAACTGAATTTAGAGAAGGCTGTGGCACCAGGGATATCATTGCTGATGTCACATAGATCCTAGCTAAAAGCAGAGAATACCAGAATAATATCTATTTGTACTTTATTGACTATGCACAGGCATTTGAGGATGGGTCATAATAAATTATGGTTAAAATGAAGAAGAATGTGAATCCCCAGAACACTGAATTGTGCTCGGAGGAAACCTAGACCTTGACAAAGACGCTATATGTGAACAAAGCAAGGGAACTCTGCATGGTTTAAAATTAAGAAAGATGTGCATCAGGATTGTATCCTTTCTCCATATGTATTTTATCTGAATGCTGAAAAAATTATTCAATTAGCTGGCCTCTATGAAGAATGTGGCACCGGGATTAGAGGAAGACTTATCAATAACCAGTATCCAGATGATACAAACTTGCTTGCAGAAAGTGAGAAGGATTTGAAGCACTTGCTGAAGAAGGTTAAATGCTGCAGCCCTCAATATGGATTGTGTCTCAGCATCAAGAAAACAAAAAACATTTTAAAAATTCCCACTACTGGACCTAAAAGCACAACACAATTGATGGAGAAAATAAGACTATCAACGACTTCATCATACTTGAATCTACAATCAATACACTTGGTACCAGCAGTTAGGAATCAGGAGATGCATTGTGCTGGGAAAGTCTGTAGTCAGGGACATGTCCACGTTACTGAGCAATGATGTCAGGCTATGTATGGTCTTTTCCGTTACTTGCTATGCATCTGAGAGCTGGACAATGAGTAAGGATGACAGAAGAATTGATGTCTTTGACCTGTGGTGTTGGAGAAGAGTACTGAAGAGTACCCACAGACTGCCAAAATAACAAATAGCTATGTCTCAGAGAACATGCAGCCAGAGTGCTAATTGGAGGCAAAAATGATGAAGCTTCATCTCATATACTTTGGGTATGTTGCTAGGTGAGGTTATTCTTTGGAGAGGGACATCATGCTTGGAAAGGTGGAGGGATAGGAAGGAGAGGAAGACCTTCAGCAGGTAGGCTGGCACAGTGACTACAGCAATGGGCTTGAGTGTGTCAGAGATTGTGAGGATGGCAGAGGATAAGACAAGTTTCAGATCTGTTGTTCACAGAGTTGCTATGAGTCATACTTGACTTGAGAGCACCTAACAGTTACTGATGGAGAGAAAGAAATTAAAATATCAAAATAATGAACAGAAGAGAACGGTAGTTATAGCTGGCATACTGAAGTTTTGATTTGGGGTAACGGAAAACTTCAAAATTGGTGTGAGGAGAGCACATCATGGTGAATATAATTAAAGTCAGTGAATTGTACATTTAAAATCATGAAAGTGGAAAATGTTTTGTTAGATCTCTTTAACCATAATAAAAAGAGCAGAGAAAACTAGTCTGATATTAAATCAGAAAAAAAAATGAGCCTAACTGTATTTTAAACAACATATCCAGAACTGGGAGCTCTGGAAGCCTGCTGGTAAGAAGCTGCACTGCTACCCCAAAGGCAGTTTGAATTCACCAGCTGCCTCACAGGAGGGCAGACAATCTCCTGCTATGGGATTTGCTGCCTCTGAAAATCCACTAGAGGGTCAGCTATGAGTTATGTCTGACTTGAAGGCACACAACAACAACAAACGTATTAACTGGGGTAAGAGAGAACCAAACCCAAACAAGTTTGCGATACCTTTTGCAGAAGACAAAAAACCCCTGTAAACATAGTCTAATCAGGTGGGTTTGTTTTTTTTTCATTCCTATGAATGAACAAATCTAAAACTGCTTTCTTTTTCAAGTTGGAACCAACTTACAGATTTTTCATAAACTGGACAGGATATTGCCCATCTCTCCCCCAGGGAGTGCTGGTGGAGTCAAACTGCCAGTGAGACGCCATCATTACATTACTTGTGTAACTCTTCTTACAGACTATGCCACCAGAGTGCCTCTCTCTATCTTCTTTGTTGTCATGTGCTGTGGAGTCAGAACCTACTCCTAACTTGCCCTCTAGCAGGTTTTCAAAGACAGTAGATTTCATGGGAGGAGATTGCCTAACTTCCTCTCATGGAGCAGCTAGTGGATTTGAACCATGTGCCTTCAGGTTGACAACACAGCTCCTTACCACTAGGCCCCCGAGCCTTATATTCTAAGACTGAGTAAATGGCTAAGTGTATTGGGAATAGTGGGAGCCAAGTTTGTTACTGATAGAGAAAATGAAATAAAAAAATATGGAAGGAGGTAAAATCAGAAGACATAGAATCAAGCTTGGATAGACCGCCACTGGTCAGATGTTAGGTAATTTGAACATCAAAATAATATGATAGTAAAGGAAAATGGAAAGGTCTTCCTTACAGTAGTAGAAAGGCAAGTAATACACATAGAATAAAGTAACTAGAAAAACCACCAATTAGTAATAACCAATCCAAGTAATACTGCCAATAAATGCTAAAACTAGCAGATCAAAGTTTGAGGGGGAACTTTTCCCTCAGTTCCAAAGTATCCCTCCATAAATTACTTTCATTTTCAAAGAGTAAAGTAAGAACTAGTGTGAAAAATTTGGCAGACAGTACATACATGAAATTGTGGAGGGGACCTGGGGGAGGGTTTGTAAAACAATGAAAGAATCTTTTCTTTTACTTTTCCATAATTTTTGGACTCATGTACTTATAACTTGTTAGTCAA
>NW_006400032.1:3309974-3321849 GCF_000299155.1 Elephantulus edwardii
ACAAGAACAAACTGGGAGGAGGGTAGAGAGAATAGTGCAACAATGAATGAGTGGAAGCCCAAAAGCTCTGTAAATGTTTATGAAAATTAATAAAATATAATTATAGGAAAAAAAGAGAGAAAAAAAAGAAATTGTCATATCTAGCATCACCAATAGTGGGCTACAAAGACACGGATAAGAACCCCGGGTTTCCTTGGCCGTAATCTTAATAGAGACGAAGCTGCACTGCCAACCCACAGTCACATGGTTCGAACCCACCAGTTGCTCCACAGGAGAATGGTAAGCATTCTCCTTCTCCCTTAAGATGTTCGGCCTCAGAAAACCTGTCGTGTGTCAGAAGGCACAAAACAACGACAATCTTTTGTAGATGCAGAGTGCCAGGCTTTTCCTCAGCCTTGTAAAAATCTAATGGATACCTCCACTCTATCCTTCAGGGTAGCTCCATAGCGGTAGGTTTGTTCCACAGTGCCACCAATCGTTAGGTTAGCTGTAGAATGCAAACTTGTGCCACAGATGGGAGCACATGTGTGTGTGTATGTGTGTATGTGAGCATATGTGTGTGTAAACACATCTGTACTAATTATTAATTAAACTGAAAAGTTTAATATGGTCAATGGATTAGATACTAGTATAGTAGCAATGTTAAATTTCCATGTGATAATTGTTCTGAGGTTATGTAAAAGAATTAAACTGTCATAGGAAAACTAGGCACCAGTCCATAGCCATTGGTCACAGCCGCCTCCTCCCCTCTGTGCCCAGCTATTTAGTGATGATTCAGTTGATTCCGCCCAGCTCTCGCCCCTGACACCCCGACCCTGCTTACATCTCTCCTCCCTTCTGCCTTTTCCATACCCGCCACCTTCCCACCTGGATCCTTCTCTCTCGCCTCCGGCCTCCCAGCTCTAGCCGGCTCTCCCCTCCCTCGTCCTGCCTCCTTTCGCCTCGGGTTTCTCCCCGTGCGCGCCTTGCGCCCTGCGCCCTCGGCGCGCTTGCGCTCTGCGCCCCCGGAGCCGGCGGGAGAGTCGGGGGGACTCTGACCGTTGGCAGCGCGATCCGGACTCGCTGGCGGCCACGCGCCCCGGTTGGGACAGGTGAAGACCCCGCCGCGCTCGGCTCACGACAGCGGCTCCGCGATGGGCTGCTCCAGCAGCGCCCTGAACAAGGCCAGCGACAGCAGCAGGTGCCGCAGCGGTGAGCAGCACCCGTACTCACCCACGGGCCCCGGGAGGGAGGCGGGTTCCCCGTGGGCCAAAGGGTGCGAGTGTGGTGGGTCTCGCTTGCCTGACAAGGGGAGATTCCTTCTGGAGGAAGGGGACTCGAACCCTGAGGCGCTGTGCTGACTTAGCCAAGGCGTGTTCTTAAACAGATGTCCTTAAAGTAGGGCCTGTTTCACTCCCTAAAAGTACAAGCTAGCAACTACGAAAAGCCCATGTTCACTGGGACCCATTAGTTTTTTGTCTCAAGTCAAGATAAAGGTTTGATATTAATTTTTCTATGAAGACAGGTCTCGCCTTTCTCCTCTCGGTAAAGATCAGTGTTTGGAAAAGGCAAAGGAGAGTGCGGATGAGCATTCACTCGTAAAACAGGTCCTGCACTTTTAAGGACGCAAAATACGATTTTCCTTCCTTATTTTACTACTTCTTGAACAAAATGTATGTGAATGAAAGTGATTATCACTGAATCTTACAAAGACATTCTGTACTTAAATTTTTTGAGCACGTACTTTATGCTAAGGGAGCTAAGTGGTGGCCTAGAGGTAAGACGCTGCGCTGCAATCCTGAAGGCAGACGGTTCAAGTCCACCAATTGTTCTGCGGAAGAAGGATGCGCAGGCTCCTCCCCTGCATTTAACTACTTCTGAAAACTGCATCAGCTGAAACTGATCAGCTATGTAAGGGTCGGTTCGGACTCAACGGTACACAAAACAACAGCAGCAACTATGTGCTAACCATAAGGTTCAAGGTTCGAATCCGACAGCTGCTCCATATGAGTGAGTCATAAGGGCGGTGTGTGTTTACCCATGTCACTGTCCTCCCTCCCCCTCCCCCGTCAGCAGCCTTTGAAACCAATTCAACTCATGTCAGTTGAGTTACTGTATGTGAGGTGTGCTAGGTGCTTGGCTAGATTCCGAAGATACAGGCAGCCCAAACTTTGGAAGAGGAGGTGTAAAACAAAAAGCAAAGGAAAACCAACCCAACCTGTGGTCTTCAGCTCATTCTGACTCATAGCGACACTATAGGACAGACTAGAACTGCCCCAAGGGATTTTCAAGGCCGTAATCTTTATGGAGCTGACTGCCAGACCTTCACTACCTTACGTCCCGCGCTGCACCACCAGTATTTCTCAGAGTGGAGGTTGAACAAATAATCAAGATGGTTTCTGGCTGCGATGAGGAGAGAATGATGGGGTTTCACAGCCAACTATCAGCATTTGGAAGGACTAAGATTTTGGACAAAGCTCTGAAGGTTAAACAAATTCTTAAGTCTTAAGTTCGTAGGTATGGTTAAGCAAATTTCTAACAATCTTCTTCAAGGCTTACTTTTGGGAATATTTTGTACTCTAGTTAATTCTGCAGATCTTCTTGAGGCATCCTGGCTGTTACTCCAAAAACAGACGTTTTCCCATCTGATTTGGAATAAAAAGGAAATGGCTCCCGTGAGTGATGTTTCAAAACATAGGCACTAACTTCTAATTAAGGATGTTAAATACACAGCATAGGAAATAATGTGATTTGTCCGGCAATAAAGCTAATAAAGTGAGTCAGATGATTCTCAGTGCCCCAATCAGTGCACATAAAAGATGGGTTTACATTGTGCTGGAGTGTAAGTGTGCTATATAGCATTATGAAAAAGTTAGAAATATTGTGAGAATTACCAAAATGTGACACAGGGACACGAAGTGAGTACATACTGTTGGGAAAATGGTGCTGATGAGGGTTCTCACAGACCTTTGATTTGTTAAAAATGCACTATTGGGAGAGTACAGGCCTAAGATCTGTTGTTTATAGGATCACTCTGGGTTGTATTTGACTTGATAACACCTAACAATATCATATGCTGAAAGCAAGGAGAACTTGAAATGCATATTGCAGAATATCAAAATCTACAGCCTTCAATATGGTTTACATCTCAACATCTGAAAATGGCGATCCTTACTACCGGGTCACTAGGCAACATCATGACGTACTGAGAAAAGATTGAAGTCGTCAACAATTTTATCTTGCTTAGCTCCACAATCAGCACACTCGGTACCAGCAGTCAAGTAAAAAAAGAAGATATGCAGCATTGGAAAAACCTGCTGTCAGAGACCTCGCCAAGGTGCTAAGGAGCAATGATATCAGTTTAAAGAATAAGGTGCACCTGTTTCAAGCCATGGTCTTTTCAGTTACTTCTTATGCATCTGTAAGTTGGACAGTGAATAAAGATGACAGAAGAATCCATGCCTTTGGGTTGTGGTGCTGAAGAAGAGTACTAAATAGTCCATGAACTACCAAACAAGTATATTTTAGAGAAAGTGCAACCAGGGTGCTCCTTCAAGGCAAGATGAGACCTCATCTTACATACTTAGGGCTTGTTGTTAGGAGCCCTTAGAAAAAGATATCATACTTGGAAAGGTGGAGGGTCAGCAAAACAGAGGAAGACCCTTAGCAAGATAGATCAACACAACGACTTTAACAAGGGGCTCAAATATATCAGAGATGGTAAGGATAGGGCAAGGGTCAGAGTCCTTGTTCATAGGGTCGCTCTGGGTCGTAGCTGACTTCATAGTTCCCAACAACAATAACATATTGGGGGAGAGGCAATAATAAATACATAAAAACCACATTAAAAAAAAAAAAGCAAAACAACTACCAAAACTGCTTATTGTTTAAACCATGGGAAAGGCTGGGGGGGGGTGGGAATCACTCCTGAAGAGGTCTCTGTACTCTCCAGTGTGCGAATAAGAAGCCCATGCAAGGAGCAACTTCTTTAATGTTTCATATTTTATTTTTAAAATCAGTTGATTTCGCATTCCATTCCTTGTTGGTTGCCGTTTGATAATTGGAGGAAAGAGACACACCACTTCTTCCTGGCTCCCCTTGTCCCCAGCTGTGTACAAAGAGCTTGGGGAGTAGCATCCTCGTTTTGAAAACATCATCGGTATATAGATATAAAAGCTAAAGGAAATGTAGATTTCAAGAAATGTGACTCTAGGGGTTGGGTGGAAGTATCCAAAATGTGGAACAGGCTTGTTAATCCTCTTGGAAAAGAATAAATGACCTTGTCTTAAAACACTTTTTACTCATGTTAATGCCTATCTACAATATTCATATCCTTTACTTTTTATTCCGATCTTCAATTGATATTCTAAATTTTTATGGCTGTGGCTCTGGAAGACAAGTTAAAACACTGACAAGCAGTTCTTGTGTGTAGAATATAGATTCATATGCTGCATAAGTTGTTCAGTATACATATTGAATCAGTCCTCAGGTGTATTTGGCTTCGGATCCTTGCTCAGATTATATTGTTTTGTAATCAGATACTATTGTATGTTCATCAACATTTCAGTTCTATGATCTTGGAGACCTGATAAATAATTCATTTTCTGCTTCTGCCTCTTTTATTCTGTCTAGGACCCCAAGGTTCTATGTACGTGCTTTTAGATTGAAACAGCTTGGTTTATAAGTGACCTTTGTATGCATGTGCTCAGTGTGTGCCCAGTGCTTAAAATGATAGACCCTCAGTAGTTATTTGCTAAATAGATTGCACCATTTAATCCTTCCAACATGGCTAAGTATCATAATTATCTCATTTTACAAGTAAAAGTAGACAATTTGCCCAAGGTCACAGAGCTTCTAAGAGTCACTCTCGGGCTTTGAAAGCAAATGGTATGATATAAAAAAAAAAAAAATCCCGGGGTGGTGTAAACAGTTAGGAGCTTGACTACTAACCTTAAGTCTGGTGGTTCAAATCTATCCAATGGTACTTCGGAAGAACGGCCTGGCCATCTACTTCTGAAAGGTGACCAACAGCAAAACAACTCATTACCATCAAGGCAGAGCTGACTCACAGCTGACCCACCAACAGGTTTTCAGGGGCTGTAAATCAGATGGAAAGAGATTGCTCATCTTCTAAAGAGCAGCTGGTGGATTCAAACTGCCTGCCTTTCCGTTGGCAGACAATGCCTTAACCATGAGGCCACCAGTGAAAATCCTATGCCATATAATTCTACTCTGAGGCACATGGGGTCCCATGAGTCTGAAGTTGATGTCATGACAACTGGTTTGAGTTTGGGTTGGTTCTGATTCCAGAGCCTGAGCTCTCACCCATTCTGTCAGACTTTTTTTTTTTGGTGTCAGACATCAAATTTTGATATATAGGTTGAAGTCTGTTCTTGTCTCAAATCAGTCAGGATCCCCAGTAGGTGTGGAAAACCCCATATACAAACAACCAAAGAAATGTGATAAAGAATACATAATTCCTGAATTTAAAACAGCTTTAATGAATTTTGAATTTAAGGCAAAGAACACTATTGGCCCAGTGGTTGCACTGCCAACTCAAAGGAAGACAGTTCAAATCCACCAGCTACCTTGAGATAGAAAGGTAGGCAATCTCCTTTCATACAATTTACAGCCTCTGACAATCCGTTGGAGAGTCAGCTATGAGTCACTTCTGATTCCATGGTACGTACAACACCACCATTCTTGACTAAAGAGTCCTCGTGAGGTGCTGTTTTATATTCTGGATTGCTAATTGCAATCAGCAGTTCAAATCCACCAGCTGTTCTACTGGAGAAAGATGAGGGCATTCTGTTTCAGTTAAAATTATTATCTTTGGAAACTTGATAGAAGGTCACTGTGAGTGGAAAGTGATATAATAGCAGCGAATGGCGATTAATTCCCAAGTGTTGTTGTTGTTGTTATGCAACGTAGAGTTGGAACCAACAAATAGCTACTGACCATCTGGTGGATTTTCAGAGGCAGTTGCACTGGAGGTTATTGCCTATCCTCTCCTGTGCAGCAGCTGGTGGCCTCGAACCACATGCCTTCGATACCGCAACGCAGCTGCTTGCCACATAGGAATCAATACTATATGATATTTATGTCTGTTTCTAAATTTTAACTAGAAATGTTTGAAGAACATATGCCCATAGGTTCTCTACTAAGACATTACGTTCTCTGTCTAGGACATTTAAAAAAAAATTCTTAGTTGTAGAGAAACCTCCTGTGTCCACCCATAAAGATTCAGCTATAAATAGGTCGTTTAGTCCTTTCAAATAAAATCTCAAACTTCCCATTTGTTTACTGCTTTTTTGCTGAGTTACAGTAATAATAAACTTCATATCATAACACCCAAACAAACCCACAGCCATCAAACTATTTCCGACTCATAGCTACCCAGAGGACCTCCAAGGCTGTAAATCTTTATAGGAGGAGTTTGCACATCTTTCTCAATAGATGCCTTTAGATTTGCAGTTTCAGTCTTAGAAACTGCTGAAGCAAAAATACATTAACTAGCCGGTAGACTGAATTTGTGTTGACATTTGCGCCGTCTTACAACATTTTCTTTAGCTTGACAACTCTTGTCTGGGCAATGCCGCATTAGCCTGTAAGCAGGACAGTCATAAAACATTAGAGCTGAACTAGATTATCTTCAAGGTATCTTATAGCTTGAAGAAAACCCTACGGCGCTAAAATATATAGATACTTTAAAAATGTAATCACATAAAAGCTACCTATGTAATTGACCTTGAACAGCTCAAGGGTTAGCAGGTGCTGGCCCTCAGTTTAAAATTCTTATGTAACTGACTTCTTGGAAACTCTACTAATAATAATTGCCTGATGACCCAAAGCCTTACTGGACTATAAACAGTCAATTAACACAAAGATGGGCAGTATCTTTCCTTTGCCATTACAGCTTTGGTGACCTGATGGAGGGCTAACTGTCAGTTGGAATCCACCAGAGAGCAGTAGATGAGTGAGCGAGTGAGTGAGTGAATTGTATATGTTTGGTTTTTTAACAAATTTTTAAAATTGTATATTTTACAGACTGCATTGTGAATAAAAGACAAAAAGGTATTTCTTAAAAGTGTACTGTTTTCACACCTGCTGGTGTAGCTGTAGGGACGGCTTCCTAAATTTCCGTTTCTGAGTTCACTTATCTTGAAATGGTGGACATAGCAGCTTCAGAGCTCCTATCAATCACTTCATCTTTTCCTTGCAATGTCATGACTTTGCTACTTGGAAGCACTTTGAGTGTCACTAGTGACACTTCATGTGATATGACTTGGGGTTTACAGTCTTGCACCAAACAGGATTTTTAAGATGTAAGAACTACAAGACATTGCTTTTTTTGGGGGGGAGGGGGGTTTCTGTTATTATTAATTTTAATGAAAATTTACAGAGTTTGGATTTCCATTCATTCATTGTTGCACTTTTCTCCCTGCCCATCTCTGCCCTTCAGTTTGTTCTTCTCTTTGAAAAGTAAAACCCTTTCACTGTTATACAACCCCTCATAGTGGAGTGGACTTGGGAAGAGATCGCTTTTTACCACCACGACGAGCGAGTAACTAGAGAGACAAACAGCTCACGTGAACATGGGTAGTGTTCACTGTATTTGAAAAGAAGAAAAAATTCACATATCTGTGGACTTGCACAGGTCTAACCCTTGTTATTCAAGAGTCAAGTTGCAGTTAACAAACGTTTGCCATTTCACATACATTGTACAATCTGGTAGTACTAACTCACTCACCATACTGTGTAATCACCACCGTTATCCTTTCCCATTTTATCATCACCTTTATCAAAAACTTGTAGGTGTTCTGGTGGTGTCTGCCCTGAGTAACCACTAATACATAGATTTTGGTCTCTATGAAATCATCTATTCCAGGGATTTCACATAAGTGGGATCATAACAATATTTATTTGTTCTTTTATATCTAGTTTATTAGATTCACCATAAGGTTTTTCAAAGTTTACCTAATAGGTGAAGTTACTTATTTCTCTCTCTCTCTCTTTCTCTCTCCACGCCCCCTACCCCACCCCGGCTTAGATTTAAGTCAAGAAGCAGCTCCTAGTCAGGCAGCCATTAGATTGAATGAAAGAATCTATTTTACTGATCATGTGGATGCAACTTTTCTGACTCCTCACATCTGGCGAAGTCTGAGGGTGTGGGTAGAAGCTGGAAGTGGCTGGAATACCGAGGTAGATAGTAAAAAGAACAATCTCTGGTAGTAAATATTCATTCAACATAATTCATGGTATAGAAGACTGCCTGGTACATACTCATCAAACATAGATATTTACTAAAACTCAAACTCTTCGCAGTCAATTTGGAACCCACTCATAACCGGCCCTCCAGCTGGTTTTTGGACCCTGTAAACCACATAGGAGGAGATTGCTTATCTTTGTCCAGGGAACTTGAACCTCCAGAGAAGCACTTCCTCTGGATTAGCAGCATAACTCCCTAGGAACAAAAATGTGTGAGGAAAGACTCCCTTCTGAAAGCCTACTTGCAGTTTGGAATTTCTGTGTTTCTAAAAACTGGCTCTAGATAATAGAGCAATTTCTAATCCTTTCTGTTTCCTTAGGATGTGATGGAATCTGGACATCACAGATCTCATTTCAGACGTTGTTGTTGTTGTTAAATACCATCGAGTCGTAGGCTCATAACGACCCTATGAACAAAAGAGCTGAGCACTTGTATAACTTTGATCCTTTCTCCAGGTTCGTAGGGTTTCCGGAGCCAGGCTATTTCGGAAGTGGATGCCCCTCCTGCTTCCAAGCTTGTTTTAATCGGGGGGCTCCACCAAACTGTCCAGCATGGGTCACCATTATCAGTCCCCAAGTCCTCCGACCCCTCCTCTCAGAGCTCCCAGCCTTTTGCTGACAATAATGATTGCTGCTTCTCTCTTTTATAATATGAATACCACCTATTTCTGGCAGATTTTTCCTTGCTGAGATTTCATAGTTTTAGGGAGAAAGTAGACAAAGCAAACAGCTGGTAATTATTGACAAAGTCACTGCTAGGTTAATGTGTACATTTCCACTGATGGCAGTAATCCCTCACAGCGCTTGCCCACCGCACTCTCACTGGCTGCCCAGGAAATAGAATGAGGCTTGGCCTTCATGGGAAATGTTCTCTGTGCCGGAGATTCCTCCCAGTCTTCAAATGATATTTCCACACAGTGTCATGTCTGTCCTACTAGATAATTGATTTTCCTTTTTTATTCAAGAACACACTTCATTAACACAAATATTAATTTCACTAGATTTTTTTCTATTTACATTTATGACATTTTCTTTTTATTTTGAATCCTGGAATTCTGTGGACTAGGCCTTGTATACCTTGTATGTCTTCTAAATCCCAGGGAGCTCTAGTCTTTGTCATGCAGCTAATTAAAGTGAAAGACAAGAACATCAGAAACCTCAAAGCAAGAAAGAATAATTTTTAACTCAATTTTTGTATAGGCTTAAACTTTTGAAAATATTTTTTTTTAAATGGATGGTAAAAATTACTCCTCTCCACACATCCTCATCATCTACCTAGTTCCAACAACTCTTACAGGTAAACATTTTGTTATTTGTGTGTGTGTTTGTGTGTGTGTGTGTACACTCATGGTTTCTTAATGTATTACACTATTCTTAGTATAATATTCTTAGTATTCGTTTCATGTCCATAAGTGTGAGTACTGGTGGCCTCGTGGCAAGAAGCTGTGCTGCAATACCGAAGGCACCAGCTGCTCTGCGGGAGAAGAATGGGCAACCTCCTCTCATGTGATTAACTGTCTCTGAAAACCCACCAGCTATGGGTCGCCTTTGACTCTATGATACATAACAACAAGTACATATATGTAGTAATGTATCATACACCTTGTACTCTACCTTGGTCCCCTCTCTTTTTTTAAAGTAATGCTGTGGAAGGAAGCTCAGGTAGTGTAGTCTTTAAGAGCTGTTCTGCTAATTAATCAAAGGCTGATCCTCTATGACATTTTGAATCCACTAATAACTGAGGGAGAAAAATGGGCAGTCTCCTCCTGTGCAATTCACAGCCTTCGAAACCTGCTGGAAGGTCAGCTAAGGGTCAGTTCTGACTATATGGCAATGAGTTTTGAATGTGAGAGAAATGCAGAGGACAGAAAAATAGAGCCCCCTAAGGTTTCCTGGATGAAGGACAGGCAGGTACTTCTTTGGGATGCACATCTTGGTTAATTGAGATCCAGTTGACCAAAAAGCACATTGTTCTAAGTTTTGGTGGCATAGTTCAAACCAAGAGATTAGGGGTTCAAATCTATTAGCTTCTTACCAGGAGAAAGGTCATCTCCTTGCTTAAAGATGTACAGCATCGAGAACACAATAGAGGGTCTCCATGAGTCAGGGTTGACTTGATGACAATGAGTTTGGCGTGGTTTTTAATGTATTTATCCTTGTGGTAAGTAAGTATGTAACAATTTAACATTTCATCATGCTTCACACATGTAATTCAGTGGCATTGTGTTCATCAAACTGTGCAACTTTCATCTTATTTTTTTTTTCATATGTCAATATGGAGATCTTCCCATCTGGACATAGTTGATTCCTTTTTTATGACTGCATAATAATCCATTATGTGGATTTATTTCATTAGAGTCCTCTTGAGATATACTTTGTCTTCCGCCTTATCTATCTTGTTGCAAGCCAAGCTACAGGGAATTTCAATGTACAGATATCATTTTGCATCTCCGTAAGCAGAACTGTAGGATATTTTCCCACATGTGGCATAACGAGGTCAAAGGATATTGTTATGCACTGCTAACTACAAGGATAGATGCATTTATAATTTTGATAGATTAGGCTGTGTAATTGCCTGTAGAGATGTACTAATTTACACTTTCATCAGCAATAAAAAGAAAGACTTTCAGACATTAGTGTGTCCATATTAAAACATCAAACAACAAAGTAGAATGCCCACTTGGCTTTAGGCTTTAGTCCATGGTCTCATTTAATCCCCACAATAGCTTACAAATGAAATTCTAGCTGTCATCAGATTCAACTAGAAGGCTGAAGGTTTGTGAGTTCAAATGATTTGCTTAAGGTCTCAGAGCTAGTGAGTGTTGTTGTTGTTAGGGACCATTGAGCTGACTAGCAATCCTAGGAACAACAGATTGAAACCTCTGAGCCTGAGGCTTAAGGTCATGTGTTTATCTCCAAAGCCCAAACTCTTTGTACAAGTTCTGATTATATCGTTTTGTTAATAACTTAATAGTGTGGCTTTATCCATAGGAAAAAAATGCAATAAAAGTTTGTTGAGAGGGTAGGTGGATGAGTGGACAGGCGGAAGAGATAGGGACTTGAGGGATACGAGTAGAACTAGGAATCAAGGCATAAAGTGCAACAGGGAATGGAAGGTAATATTGGCCATGACGAGGGTGGAAGAGAATGTCAGGTGGTGGAGAGATCTCCTAGCACACAGACAAAGGTAAACAGAGTGAAACAAAGGGTCTTTGTGTGCTGTAAAATCATGATGCTGTAAGCCTGCCTCACACCCCACCTCCTGTGGGATAGTTCACTTCTATGTTAATATTTTACAGAATCAAGCTTTTTCAAAGCCTAATACTTCTGAACTTTACGGGAAGTTTCACTAAAACTCTCAAAGAAAAAAAAACAACCCCGCATCAAACTTGGCCAAGCTTTGAATCTTGGTATGTGTGTATGTATATTCTCTGTGGGAGAAGGAGGGGCAATCTCCTCCTGTGCGGTTAAACTGCCTCTGAAAACCTTCCGGAGGGTCAGCTATGGGTCAGTTCTGGCTTGATGGCACACAACAACACAACAACAAACATATATATGTTGTTGTGTACCGTTGAGTCAGAACCGACCCATAGCTGACAATTCAACAGATTTTCAGAGGCAGTTAATC
>NW_006400032.1:3322699-3349913 GCF_000299155.1 Elephantulus edwardii
TGACTGGGATAATCAGGATGGGAGTGTCAGAGACAGTGCGATTGGCACAGGACAGAGCAGAGTTTAGGGCTGTTGTACGTAGGGTCACTATGAGTCACAAGCGACTCGACGGCACATAACAACAGCAACAACATATATTTTCAAGAGTTTTGCTCTTTAAGAACAGATTGAAACACACACGTGCACACACACAAACACACACACACGCGCTCCGAAACTCGTGTACACTATTTTCACAACTAGAAATCAATAAAAATTATGCTATTACACTTTGTATAGAAGGTGGGTAAAATGTGTCAGGCAGTGCTGGTGTGCCCAGAAATGAGGACCAGCTATTGGAAATAGGACAAGGAGCAAAAGGGAAGGAAGCCTGTCTTCCAGGGGAAAGTGCAGCTGACACTACTTTCTCCCCCAGTGGGGCTGGAGGGCCTTTGGGGTCCCAAGATTTCTGGTCTGGGTAACTGAGTGGTGTGTGAGTAGATGTCAGCCCATACTGAGCGAGAGTGCCCCCTCTTCTTCTAAATCCTCAACAATCCCTTTGGCTTCTCTAGACTGCTCATGCTGGGTTAGGTGCTAGGTACCATCAATTCAGCTGTACAGTCATCTCTACTGTGCTTAAAAACCGTTGCTGCAGTCACTACATCAACCTGTCTTATGGAAAGCCTCTTTTGGTGACCCTCTATTTTTCCCATATGATGCCCTTCTGCAGGGTCTGGTCCCCTCCTAAAAACACGTCCAAAATACGTGAGACTAAGTCTCACGGCTTTTGCTTCTAAGGGGCCCCCTAGATGCATGTTTTCCTACACAGGCTGTCCGAGGCAAAATACCTCAAGAAATGATGATACTCTTAATTCAAACTATGCACCTCTTGACAGTCATGTCTTTTTTTTTACATTAAGCTCCTCCTTTTTTATTATGATCTGAAAGTTTACAGAGCAAATTGCTTTTTCTTTCAACAATTCATACACATTATATATCTTTGATTATGACTGCAAAGAAAGATGAACATAAACATAGAAAGTGGGACTATTGTTGGAACAATGTGGGGAACATTTGAATCTTTATGACTCTAATTATCTTCGAGACAAGCAAGTCTCATTAGGCTGCTTCTGGTACGTGAACTGTCCAGATGTGCAGAAAATGAGACTGTTGACACAAAAGGAATATCAATAATTAAATACTGGCAAAATTATATTCCTTTCTAACCTATCTACTTTCCTGGTTGCCAACATTTCATATTACATACAATAAACTTAAAGGCTATGAAGGTAGAATTCTACTACAGTAAAATAAGACCAGTTAATATTATTAGCTAAGATTCATAGAGAAATGTAGAATGAATTTGATCTCATAGGCTAATCATTAAAAGGGCACAGGGTTAAGCGGTTACTCAAGAAGCCTTACACTTGACCTGAGTCTCCAGCTCTTTCAGACCTTTCTAGATGTTCTAGATGCCTTTCTGCTGGGTCCTACTACACAGCCAGCCTCACTCTTTTTTTAAATCTTTGTCTTACTGTATTTTGTGGTGTGGGGTTGTTTTTGTTTTTATTTTAATGAAAGTTTACAGAGACTTTGGATTTCCGTTTATTCATTGTTGCACTTTCCTCCATGCCCCCCCCAAGTTGGCTTTTCTCATTGAAAAGTAAAACAAACAAACAAACAAACAAACAAACAAATAAATAAATAAATAAATAAATTCTTTCATTGTTATCCAGTCCTACCCGCCCCCCCCGCCCCCGCCCAGCCAATCTACTCCACTATGCAACTTTCATTCTGGACTCTTGTCATGATAAGACATATGACTTTGTCATAACAAAGTCTATTTTCTTCTTCTACAGTAATAAGGATGTACCATCAACCAAGTATTTCTTGCCAACAAATACTTATCAAGTCCCTGGACCAGGATTTTCTCTTTGGGATCTAAACTTCTTTTGGTGTATCATTACATTACCTTTGGTTAAAAAGTCTCTTCTGCTCTCCTCTGCAGTTTGTCTTTAGAATTTAGCCCTAGGGGAGTCATGAAGGATGAGAACATTCCACAGATTACAAACTCTGTAATAGTATCTGATACGGACAACATGTTGTTAGCTGCCTTGGAAATAGCTTCCACTCATGGTGACCCCATTGGCCAGTCCTGTGCCGCCCTCATTACCTCTCGTGGATCAGACCTTTGTGGCCCATCATATTCTCTTTGACAAAGTTTCATAAGTAAAACAGCAGGCTTTTCTTCTCCTCTATTGTAGCCTGGAATCTTTCATAAAACCTACTCTACATCATAGCAATATGGAAGCCTCCTCTGACCAAAGTGAAGATTTCCAAGCTCATGAAGCTGGGAATCAAACCTGCATCTTCTACATGGAAAGTGCAAATTATAACCTCAATGCTCTCCTTGCAGTGAAGACCTTTGCTCCTTGCACCCTGGTCACCTCAGGGACAGGCACAGTGGACCGAATTGGGAAGAGAAGCACCTTCTTTGGTGTAGCCTCTTGCCCCCAATTCTCCTTTGTGATACTCCTGCTTTAAAATGCAAATTAAGTGTTATTCTTACTTTCAGATGGGAGAAGAGCAAATCCCTCTTTTCAAACTCATTTTAGCCAGCTCAGACCCTTAATGAATTGCTAAGTCAATATATTGACCTCATCTCTACAAATCATAGGATGAAATGGAAGAGAAATCAAAGTAAGAAAATGAGAAGTTGAAAGGAAAGCTCTTTTGGAGCGGATTCTTGTTGCGACCTTTGTTCCTCAAGTTCAAAAGCTGTAAGAACAGAGAAACAGCAAGGAAAATACCAGTATCCCTTCCTGCAATTGCTTCTGTAGAGACCTCGCTGAGGTCTTTGGAACGTTTGATGTATCGTTGTCATAGAACGGGAAATACTGGGTTCAAGCTTCCCCCCCCTTCCTGTTTTCTTGCTGGGTAGAGACATTTCATTTCTGATTAGGGCAATGAATTGGGTTGAAAAGCTTCTGCCATAATGTGAATTTCAGGTATGTTAGTGCTGGTTCTAATCCTTTCTGTAATGTTGCCTAGTGTTGAATTTCTTTGTGTGCCTATCACAACGGTGCTTACAACAAGGGTTCTGTTAGCTCAGCTGTCACAACGAATTTGTGGCTGGATCATTTTACAGCAGAATCCAGAGAGATAATGAGCACCAGGGGATTAGGCCCAGAGCAGTGTGTGATTTGATAAGATGTAGGGTTCAGAAAACAGACACAACTTTAGATAACTTTGGATGTGGAAATAATGCATTCGCCCACAATATTTATTACATAATCATACCGATTAGATCTAGAATGCTGTCCGGGGACAAAGAATCTCTCTGCTATTGAAGGCAACATTCTAGAAGAAACTATGTAGATTCCTCCTGTCTTGAGGAGGTATTTTGGGAACTCTCAGAACCATGGAGATGGAATATATATGAAGGTACTTGGATAAGAGGTAAAACAGAGATACGAAGACTGTTTAATGAAACATCGGTTGCTGAGAGGTCAATTCTGATTCGTGGAGACCCATTGTGTGTTAGAGTAGATCTGTGTTCCTTAGATTATCATGACTTGATTCTTTGGGAATAGATTGCCAGGCCTTTCTTCCGAGGCACTTTTGGATCAACTCATACATCCAGCCGTTCAGTTAGCAGCTGAGTGCTTACCCATGGCACCACCCAGGGACTCAATGAGATAAGTAACTATTCTTTGCATTTTCCCTGCAGATGGTAAACTCCTGGAGGGCAAGGACCAGATCTTCTCTGTTAACTGTTATAATCCTATGCTCAACCCACAACTGGCATGTAGTCACTTGGTGAATAAATGAAACAAAGCCACCAAACAGAATGAAACATTTTATTTCTTTAAATATCTATTACCAGTCACATCTGGTTAGCAGTGTCCTTGTTAACATTATGCATACTACTCCATTATCGCCCAATAAGCATGTTTTTAAAATGATCATGGTAGCAACATAACATTACAGGCCAACCCTGGCAATTCATGGTATTCAGGGAGCTGGTGATCCAGCCCTTGAATGTTGTGCTTCATTCTTTCTGTTGCTAATATGGTTATGATTTATCGACAGGACCACTGCTAGTGTACAGGAGGCTTTGGTGAGATTAGAGAAAGATGTTCCACTGGACAGATACAGCCCTTGCACGTGCCTCCAGACTAATGTCCAGCTTCCTGTTGCCCTTCAGCTGGGCACCCCTGCACAGTCCTGGTTTACTGAAGCCATTTGGAATATTTACACACATTAACACCTTCATCATTGCTCCTAATAAGCCTGCAAGGCAAAAATATTATTCCCATTTTGTTGTTGTTGTTGTTGTTGTTAAGTGCCATTGAGTCATAGACAACTTATAGCAAGCCTATGAAGAAAGACCTGAACTTGTCTAACTTTCATCGTTTCTCCAAGTTCATAGAGTTTCCTGAGCAAGCTATTTTGGAAGTGGATGCCACTCCTGCTTCCAAGCTTGTTTTAGTCGGGAAGCTCCACAAAACACTGTCCACCATGGATAACCATTATCGTATTTGACACATCAGTGTCACAGTGTTCAGCATCACAGCAACCATGAGTTACCACCATACAGCGAATGAACAGACCAGGGCTATACCACTTAGAAGAATGTTTGACCAAAACCAATTAAAACCAGACCTGAGGGCCACAGATTAGAATCACCCATCTTTGGCTTGGTAACATCGTTTTCTGTCCACTATGCCAACTGAGCTCTCTCTACATTGTTGTTGCTGTTGTTGTTGTTAAGTGCCGTCGAGTCGTAGATGATTCATAGCGACCCTATGAACAAAAGATCTGAACACTTGTATAACTTTCATCATTTCTCCAAGTTCATAGAAAACCGAAGTCCAAGGCAGTTAGGATCTTGTCTCAATAGCACAGTTAAGTAGATGGTGAGATCAGCATTCACACCCGCATCAGAACAGATTGGAGTGCCCTGCTCTAACTGAAGGCCAAGGAGAAGTCAGATGAGTATAAAAAAACAACTGTGTTCCCTCAGCAACTCTGGAATGAAAACATTCTGAAGGCTATGGAATCTGGTGCCTGAAAGGAGGTTTTGGTAGTATCTGTGAACTTCACTGGTGTATTCTTTAAGAGATAGTTTGAAATAACCATTTGTTCGCCAAGCTTTTTATTTATTTCCTCTGATCCTTGTTTCTTTTCTAGATAGGTTAACTTGTCTCAAAGAAAAGTACCAGTATTAGAGTGACATTCATTTCAAAATTCATTCTGAAGTTAGTACTAGAATAACACAGCTGGATGCAAATGATTCATTTCATTCAACTGACAGTACTAATCATTGTAATAACTGTTTTCCAGAAAAATAATCTGACAGACCTCTATGATTAGTCTATTAACACATTTCCTGGTTTACACCCTTATGGTAATTATCACCAGAACACCCTCTCTGTAATCTCTAAATGAATTGTCTTGTCATAATGAATTCCTCAATAGACCTGAAAAAACACTTTTATTAAATGGTCTTACTTACTGCTTATTTGATGGTTTCAGTGATGGACGGAAGAGGGAAAGGAGTACAGCGTCCTTCTCTGTTCTGTCAGGAGGATCCTTGAAACCAACTGTGCTTTCCGCTTCAGAGCTTTTTGCTAAACCCTGCTTCTCTGATCCCTCTCCATAGGAGGCTCCAGAAAACTCAGGCCATCAGGGAGAGTGGAGAGACACATCCTTGAACCTCCCTTCTCCTCCTCACCCCCTGCTAGCATGAGCCTCTGTGCAAAACGCTACCCCTTCCTCAAAACACAAAGCCAACTCCAGCTCAGCTCCAGCCTATCACGTGTTTTTCCAGTCAAGATTCAGTATGTCCAGACTTCACCACTTTGTCACAGTCTCCAAACATCTCCAGTCATTGAATTCTTAGTGTCTTTTCGTTGTTGAAATTTGTTCATCTCTAGAAACCAGTGCTCTCGCAACCATCCCCCGCCCTTCACCACTCCAGTTGAATCAATCATTATGTTCAGCCATTTTACTCTCTCATTGCTGTCTTCTTTCTCTCTAACCTAGCAAGTTATGTTGACTTCTGTACTGCCAAACTCAAATTCATTTTTCAAAGAAGAGTTTTAAAAAATAAATATATGGATCTATTTTTTTAAATTTCATTATTTTTTGTGCATGTACCGTCAAATTGGGTCTGACTGGTACAGGAGGAGATTGTCCCTTCCTCTCCAACAGAGCATTTGGTGGATTTGAACTGCACACCTCTGGTATTGTAGTACATACATGGATCTGTTTTTAAGACATAAAAATATGTATATATAAGTACATTATTATTTAGAACAGTTTTAGGCTTACAGAAAATATAGAATTCCATATTCCCCCCTTTTCCTGCTGTAATTCCTTTTATTAATGTCTTACTTTAGTGTATTTGTTACAATGAGGAACTAGTGTTGATATAAGGGAGCTCTGGTAGCTTAGCAATAAGGAATTATACTACCAACCCAACGGTATGTGGTTCAAATCCAGTAGCTGCTCTGCGGCAGAAACATGGACAGTCTCTTCCCGTGTGATTTACTGTCTCTGAAAACCCACTGGAGTGTCAGCTAGAGGTCAATTCCTGCTCAGCAGCACATAACAACATTTCCCAAGACTCACTGCCTTCATGACTTTTTGCCCTTTTGCATGTTATAACAGCGTTTCTCACACGGTGTGGTTTTAACGATTTCAGTACTTTTGATGGTGTCACCCTGTATGACACGGATCCACAGGACAGGATCTGTGTTCTTTACATTTGTATGTATATTGTTTTTAAACGCATCCTGGATTTCTTTTTCCTTATAAATACTCATTAAAGCCTCTTCTCATGACCGCCTGAAACCCACTAAAATGACAGGAAAGAGATGTTTTAAATATTTAAATCCAAAAGAATAGAAGGAATAGGAGAAAAGATCGAGCGGTACTGGAATGAAGAAAGATAGGCATGTGATGACTCATCATGCCAGAGAAAGCTGGATTTCATGCATTCAGTAGAGAAAACCGAGAACCAGCCAACCCCGAAACTATACAACCCTTAAAAGACACGGGGGCTGGTGGGGTGAAAGTGTACCAAGGAGTGTCTCACCTTAGAGGTAAGTTATCAAAGAGCTAAGTCCTTGCCTTCCACAGTGAGAGTTAATGAAAATACCCCAAATGGAAAAATCATAAAGTAACAATTCATTTGTTGTTGTTGTTGTTAGATGTCTGAAGTACAACTCATAGCAACCCTATGAACAATAGATCTGAACGCTGTCCTATATCCTGTGCCATCTTCACACTTCCTAACATATTAGAGCCCACTGTGGCAGTCACCGTGTCAATTCTTTTAGAGATATAAAAATATGCACACACACGCCCTCCACCAAAACAGTCAGAAGCATTAAGGTGTCTGTCCTCAGAGAGGGGAAGTTAGAAGGAAACCAGATACGAGTGCCTTACATTTGATCTGCAGGTAACTCTTTAAACTATAGGCGTGTGTGATTTGGAGATGGGGAAGGGAAAGAAAAAGAAAAATGTTCTTCAGCGGTGGGGGGAGGGGAAAGAAGAAATCACTTCAATGTTTGGTTTCCTTTCTTCCACTCTCCTTGCTCCTTTGTTTGTGATTTCGTTTTCCCCCGTCTCATCCTTCTTGCCCTTCCTCTCAGCATTGCATAATGAACCATATATAATGAGCACTTAGTTGCACAGTAGACCATATGCTAATAAGCACTTTGTTTTCTTTGCTTAACCCACCTATGAATGCTGATATGTGAACTTAGTGTGTTATGATTAGTTTCTAATTTTAACATATGGTCTCCAAAATCATATTTTTGTAGCATAATAGAATGTGGCATCAGGATTGGAGCAAGACTCATCAACAACCTGTGTTATGCAAATGACACAACTCTGCTTGCTGAAACTGAGGAGGACCTGAAGCAGTTGGTGCAGAAGGTCAAAGACTGCAGTCTTCAATATGGATTGAGGCTCAACATTAAGAAAACAAAGATTCTCACCACTGGGCCAATTAGCGGCATCATGATAGACGATGAAGAGATTGAGCTTTAGTTTGCTTGGCTCCACAATCAGCATTCTTGTCACTAGCAGACAGGAAATCAAGACAAATTTCATTGGGAAAGTCTGCAGTTAGGGACCTCTCCAGAGTATTGAAGAACAACAGAAGTCAGTCTGGAGACCAAGATGTGCCTGATCCAAGCCATAGTCTTCACAATTGCTTGCTATGTGTCAGAAAGCTGGGCAGTGACTAGGGATGATAGAAGGAGAATTGATGCCTTTGAGCTGTGGGGCTGGAAAAGAGTACAAGCAAATTCATCCTGGAGAGGCTGAAACCACACTGCACCTTAGAGACAAGGATTCTGAACCTCTATCTGACATATTTTGGGCATTTTGCAAGGAAGGACCAGTCCTTGGGGA
The DNA here is from genome assembly GCF_000299155.1 of Elephantulus edwardii. Taxonomy (NCBI): domain Eukaryota; kingdom Metazoa; phylum Chordata; class Mammalia; order Macroscelidea; family Macroscelididae; genus Elephantulus; species Elephantulus edwardii. Next base: position 3,331,106 of record NW_006400032.1, read on the forward strand.
GGGACATTATGCTTGGGAGGGTGGAGGGTCAGTGCAAGAGAGGAAGATCCTCTATGAAATGGATTGATTCAATGCCTGGAGTAATGGGGATAAGCGTGTCAGAGACAATAAGATTGGCTCAGGATAGAGCAGGGTTCAGAGCTGTTCAGAGCTGTTGTACATAGGGTCACTATGAGTCACAGGTGACTTGATGGCACATAACAACAACAGCAGCAGTGGAATACTTATTTCTTTCCTAAATCATTAGGCTCTTAAGGCATTGTCTAGTTTTTCTTCATAAAAAGAGTATTGGGATGCTGTCTTTTTTCTTCAGAGCATTTTTTTTTTAAAGATGATGGTTTTAGGATAAAGTTCCAGAAGTTGAATTTCCTAGGTCAAAGAGTGTGAACATATTTTCAAATTGCTTATCTTAAACTGCCCATAGAACCTTCCCATTCACTATCTAAGATGACATGATACCTCTTGCTACTCCAGATGGGTGGGAAAGAGAGTATCAATGCCTTCTCACAGGTAAGCTGATTGGGAGGTAAGCTCCTAAAGCCACACAGTTAGAGGAAAAGCCAGAATTAAGATGTGTAATTCCCAGCTCTTGAGTTCTCTTCAGTGTGTAGAACACACACCTATTTTTTTTTCTGACACTTTCCCCCTCCTCCCAGACATCTTAACCTTTCTAAGGGATCTTGTCAGGGATGCTTTTCCTTTCTGATGGCCATTCTGCCTCAGAAGAGGAAAATAAGACTTCTAACATGACAGCCTGTGGTATGAAGAGTTTAGTATTCAAAATGGCTTTCCTAGCCATTGAATTTGACTTTGTCATATGGGTGGGTGGGTGGGAATATGTGAATAAGGTGTGTTAGCCTATCCACAAGGGATGGGCTAGTCTCACCATTAAATGGAGCAGTTCCAGCAGCGGAATTGGAAGACTTTCCCTGCCAGCAAAGAAGAAGAGAATGCAATGCATCCTTTGGGCCGAGAAATTCTTGCTCCAGGTAGACCTACAGTGGCTGCAGCCATGGCCAAAACAGAGGACCAGAGACCCACATGAGATAGAGCTGACCTTGGGACTGCTAACACCCTTGGAACCAGAGCTAAGAGGCTTTTCCCAAGTTGGTTGGAGGACTTGGGGGTGGGGGGAGAGGGGAAAGGAGCCAGTATTGGCAGAACTGAGAATATTGTAACACTGGCCTAAAGCCATAAAGCTCAAGGTGCCAGCAAGTACATTTGGAAAGCTGTCCTGACTGTATCCTGCTACTAACCTGAAATATAGTTTTTTTACTTTCCAATATGGTTCTGTGTGGTTTGTGAGAAATCACATCAGCTTTTGGACTCAGTAAAGCAGCAAGATTGGTGTTGAGATGAGTAGGAAGCGTTATGGGAGTGTTGGGGACATATCTGACCTCATGGGAATTGGTTTCGCATTGTTGATCCTGTTGATGGGGACAGTCCCCTTTTGTGAAGTTGGTAAAGGTCAGATATGGCTGTGCCCAGCTGGCCTTTGCTCTTTTTACACAATCCAGGGACTAGATGCTGTGAAACCTGAAAAGGAGAAAGGGAAAAGAAAGATAACATGAGAAAATGAAGTAAAATGTGTGAAATTAGAATATAGGGCATGAGTTGGGAAAAGATATATAAAAAGTACACAAAAGTAAGGCATGGTTTTAAGGGACCTTAACATTTAAGAGGATATGCTTGAACTGAAGATAGTGATAAGAGTTGACTCGAAGAGTCATGGCATAACCTCTCTGTACACAATTCCACTGAGAATTGTCTTGAGTTATTAAATCTACTTTGTGATATAAAATCTCTTCCTCAACATTAGAAATGAAATAATAATTTGTATTTTCTCTTTTCTTTTTAAATGAATGATCAAAAAGTTACTTCAAATGAGTGCCTGTCAACCACAGAAGAGCAAGACTCCTGCTTTGCCCAACCTAAACCGCATAAAATGGGAAAAGAATCCACGTTTTATGGCAATGTTAAAAGAGAAAGCCTTCCTGCACGTGAAAAGTTCAAGATCTCTGCAACATCTACAGCTAATGGTGTTAAATCCCTCCATGAACAGCCCCTGAGCTCCACGAGAAAGGATACAGCTGATCAACCAGGACCAGTGGAAAAAGAATTAGCAGATCAACCAAAATCCACACAAAAGCCCCAGCTTCTAGAGGAACCTGAGGTGTCTGGGTCACCTCAAGCAGGTGGCAAAAATGACACCTCAGGAGTGGAAGAAAAAAAGAAAGATGTGGAATCAGTGGTGGTGGCTCAGACGTTGAAAGGAATTGCTGAGACTGAACCATTAGGAACAGAAGCTGAGGGTGATCCTTTAAGGACGGTGGGAGAGAAGGTCTCTTCTAGAACAGTGGAAGGTCCTGAGAACCTACAACCTGCCAGTGAAATGAAGCCTCTAGGAACACCTGAGAAAATTCTACCTCTGGAAACAGCTTCAAAACTACAACCTCAAGAAATAATAGAGAAGGATGACCAACCCCAGATTCCAGAAACCGTTCTCAAAGACAGTGAAGCATCAGAACTGTTGAAGCATAATCAGATTGAGGAGACAGTTAAAGAGCAGCAACTTCAGGAACCAGATGAAAAAATTGAGCAGCCTCAAATTCCAGAAACGATTCCCACAGAGGATAAGGCATTAGAAATATTGGACAGTAGTCAGCTTGAAGAAACAGCTGTAGAGAATGATTTGCTCCATAAATCTCCTAAAGTTCCTGGAAGCATGGAAGAAATCCAGCCAGAAGTAACAGTTGGAAATGTGGAGCACCCAGCAGGAATTACATCAGAGGCAGAAGCAAATGTGGAAATGATCGGGGAAATTCACACCGATGAAGATGACCAACACGTTGAAGGTAAAAATTGTTAAAAGATTTTTGATGTTTAGATGAACTCCATAATAGCTGCTCTAGGAGTGATCCGTCTCTCAGGTCACTGACGTTCATTTGATCCAAACGGAAAGGCTTACATTCCTGGGAAATGGACCTTGTTTCAATGCTCAATTCCGCTTTCCAACAAATAGTCTGTAGTCTAGAAATTGACTGGTAATAGAATCAAAGCAGCATGTTACAATTTCTGAATTTCCCCTCAGTTTTTCTTTTGTAAAGCCACAGGTATGGCCTGACCATACCAAAGCCAAAAGAAAGAAATGGCTTGTAGAGGAGTTGACATTTCAATAGATGAATGCCCAAATAATGAATCAGTTTCCATTTTGCTAGTCTTAACCTGAAGGAGCTCTGGTGGCTTAGTGGTAAGGAATTGTGCTTCCCATGCAAAGGTACACAATTTGAATCCACCAACTGCTCCATGGGAGAAAGACGGGCGATCTCCCGTGCAGTTTACTGCATCTACCTGCTGGACGACTAGCTATGGGTCTGTTCCAACTCAAAGGTACACAACAACAACAACAGTCTTAACCTCAGAAAAGGTCTGTCAGTCTGTTTCTGACCGTCTTTTTATTTTTATAAAAAATAAAAGACTATATTTATCTTTTTATGAGGGCAGTATGAAAGAAATTCTTGTGTTTGGCTATAAAAATAAAATTATTTTAAAATATATCTTGTTGTTTTTGTTGATTGCCTTCAAGTTGAGCATGACTCATAGTGACTCAATGAATAAAAGGCCTGAAGCCTCTCTACAACCATTGACATTTATCAAAGTTCATAGAGTTTCCGGAGGCATGTTATTTAGGAAGTGGATGCCACTCCTGCTTCCAAAAAGATATCTTACCAGCAGAAAACCAAATGGAATTTATGCTGTTCTTTACTGGAATCACAATGTAAAAATAATGTTCTCTTTTGGGAAATGATTTACCTTGTGGTAAATGTTAGTTTACAGTACAGTAAAATTCTTCTATTCATTAACTCAGTGTCTTTTGTAGTCTTAACTAAATGCTGGGTGATGGAGGTGAGAATGAATATGAGGTAACCCTTGCCATCCAGGGGCTGAAGATTTAGTGAAGGAAGGCAGAATGTAAAAATACTTACCTCAGTCTATTGGTGTGAATTTTTAAATAAAAGTGTGTAAAAAGTACTTTGGAAAGAAGGGAAAAGCAACTAAGAGTATGTGTTTTTTTGGATCAAAGGTGGCAAACTCAAAATTCTTTTAGGAAGTAAAGAGCTGCCTTTAAGCTGCCTCAGACCTATGCTAACACCTTATATGCAGAAGAGAACAGCTCCACAGGGTTTCTAGGGTCTGTGACCTTCCTAAGTGCCTTTTGGTGAAGCTGAACTACTAACCTTTTGGTTAATACTCGTGCATTTAACCACAAGCACTACCAGGGACTTCCTTTAGGGGCTAGGATAATACAAATGCATGAAGTAGGGGGCACAGATCGTAGCACTGTAGGGAGCTCTGGGAGGCCAGGACGGAGTAGAAAGCACAGCCCTTGCAGAAGGGGCAGTTGCTGTGGTATCAGATGATTAATCTCATATGAGAACAGTGTTGCCAAAGCATATTTATCAAGAAAACAGATTTGAACATGAAATACCTAGACTTTTAAATGCTGGCAATCTTGAAGGGTTAAACTCTTGTTTCCATAAAGCATCATAATTACCAGGCATACCTTTTGCTGTAGATATAAATGGAACTTTCTATTTGTAGTATATTCCACTCGAATTTCTTGGCTCATTTTTACATCCTGGTTTTCCATAAGAGCGTGCTGTGACTCAGATGCTCCCTGCAGGAATCAGGGACATCACCAGAGGCATCCCATTCCTCCCCTTATTTGGCACCTCTAGAAAAACTAGATGTAAAGAGAGCAAGAACTTCTCCTATTGGAAGCAAACTGTGAATGATGTTGTTGTTAGGTGCTATTGAGTCACTTGTGATTCATAGTGACCCTATGTACAATAGCTCTGAAGCCTGCTCTGTCGTGAGCCAGTCTCACTATCCCATTACACACGTATCCCCATTACCCCAGTTACTGTGTCAATCCATCTTATCTGGGTTCTTCCTCTCCTGCTTTGTCCCTCCACTCTTCAAGTATGATGTCCTTCTCCAAGGACTGGTCCCTTCGGGTAACGTGGCCAAAATATGTGAGATAGAGCTTCAAAATCCTTGCCTCCAAGAAGCTGCTTGGTTTCACTCTCTCCAAGACAGACCTGTTTGTTTTCTTGGCAGTCCCTGATATGTTCAAGGCTCTTTTCCAGCACCACAGCCCAAAGGCATCTATTCTTCTTCTGTCATCCTTAGTAATTGTCCAGCTCTCTGATGCATTGTTATTGTTAACATGAAATGAGTGTCTCTTAATATTTCCAAGTTTGCTTTGGTTCATTTTCCAGGTGAGACCGGAGAAAAGGTTGAAACTGAGGTGGAGAATGAGAAAGTAAATGAAGAGGCTGAAACAAAAGAAGAAGAAACAGGAGAAGCTGTGGACCCTTCAGCAGCCACATAGATAGGCATGGCGGTAGGAGGAGGATGGGACACAGTGTTTTATTATAGAGAAGACAGAAAAATGGCAGTTAAGCTTTTAGTTATAGGTCTCATATATGTATTTTGGACAAGAAGTGTAGACAAAATATTGAAATTACGATAGTGAGTTATTCTTGTCTGCTTGTTCCATAAAACTGCTAAACCATGAACGGTTTTCTTTGCTACTTAGAATAGTTATACATTTAAACCTACATTATCCAGAACCATTGAAAACTAAGACATACGATTATTTACGAGTGTGAGGACTCTCCTCAGTGTGGCAGTAGATCCATTCAATGTGGAAAATGAGAACTTCAGTGTCAATCTTGGTACAAGTGGATGGAGAAAGAAACTCAATTTTGTCACCTCACAATAATAAATTCAGTCACTACTACGAAGGAATATGAATGAAGAACAACAATAAAACAGTGTGAATCTAGCATTATATTCTGTCATAGAATTTAGAGCCAGAAGAAACTTGGTTGATACTAGGAAAGTTTGTCGCATGATTGCTTTCTTACTTTGAGTCTATATACTATCATCATAGATCCTTATTTTTATTCTTCACATTATGGCACATTAAATAGGTTAAACCACCCTTTTCAAAGAATTGCCAGTGCTGGTGCTTTTCCTGGTATTTTTTACAGTTAAAGGCTACATGTTTTCCATGTGCCATTTTGAATCAGCTGTTGATTTTACAAATAATTAAGTTATCCTTTTAATGAATATTTAAAACATTCTAAATGAATTGACTTTTCAGAGATAACAGATGGTATTGATTAAAACCTAGAGCTCTTGCCTCTGTGAAATCTATTCTGGGGCCTACATCTTTTTTTTTTTTTTTTTGTTACGCCCATATATTTGTAAGCTTTACAAGTAGAAAGGAGTTAAGAAATCAATGATTGTAAAAGTATTGAAAATATTTTCTTAATATTAAAATGATGCACCACAGAAAATCACTTTTCAAGAATGATTCTAAAGTTGCCAAGAATTTGGTAAATAATGATAAAAATATAAATAATAGCAATAGCATTAGCAATTTATGTCCACCATTTAGTGCCTTGTGTTATACGTCAGGAATAGTATTCTGGAGACACCGGGTTTCTTCCTCTTATTTGTAAATATATAAATTTTATGTGACTGCTCAAATGTATTAACTAGAATCTTTTACTGTAGCTTCTATGTTTAAATGTCTACATAGAGTATCTGCACATGATTATTAAGAGATAGCATACAGGGAAGAGTGTATCATCTTTATTCTGATTTTAATGTTGGTTTGGGTTTTTGACTTTGAAGTATTGAGGAGGACCACAAGAGAAATGCGTGAGTAGATAATATTATCCTTTTTCAGAGGAAAGAAGCGGGGTTGTGAGTCCTTTGGGAGAACGGCCATGTTTTATGTACCTTTGAATGCAGACATTAGATCCTTTAATAGAATATAGTAAGTTCTCAGTAGATACTTGTTGAATAAATGAATAATAAATATGAAAGGCTCTTATATACATTTGTTAAAAGAAAATATTTTAAAATCTGTGTAGTACTACTGTAACTCGCTCTAAGAATTTGAAGAAAATTTATTTTAATGTCCAGACTACTCAGACTCAGTGACTGGCTATTCATTTGGTTGAGTCCCCCAAAAATCACTTTGGATTTTCTTTTTTTATTGACAGAAAGTTATATAGATCAGGAATAGATACAATTTAGGGAGCTCTGGTGGCCTAGTAGCAAGAAGCTGCACTGCAGTCCTGAAGGCATACAGTTCAAGTCCACCAGCTGCTCAATGGGAGAAGGATGGGCAATCTTCTCCTGTGTGATTAATTGCCTCTGAAAACCTGCTGGAGGGGTCAGCTATGGGTCAGTTTTGACTCAACAGTACATAACAACAACAACAACAACAACGGATATGATTTATCTTTCAAGCTATATTTTTCTACCTAAAAAAAGGTGCTTCTCCTGACAGAAAGATACTTTTATATACCATCTCCTCAATTATCCACTGTCTTTTTATTTGACATTTAACTTTTACAACAGTAGTAAAACAATCTAATACCCAACTATTTTGCACATTAATGTCCAATGTCAGGTGGTAGGTACTAAAGGCAGGATGCAAGGCAAGAATAACTGGCTGTGGTAGTTAAGGTTTTGTTTTAGCTTGGTTGGGCCATGATCCTCAGTTTGTAATGCAGTAATTTGAGAGTTATATAATGATGTAGCTAGCCTCCATTTTTTTATCTGATGTGGTCACCTGTTATTTTTGCATAATGCCAATTTTTCCATAACAACCTGGTCTTTGGAACTAACCATGGTGACAAGTAAGGCGGAGATGTACAGAGAATAAGTAGATGTTGCCTGGACTTAGTGTAAAATATGAATGATCATCTTAAGAAGTGTGATTATCCTTTATGTATTGCTGTTGTTAAGTGCCATTGAGTTGAGCATGGCTCAGAGTGACCCTGTATTGTGAGGATGCTGCAGGATCACTCAGGGTTTCTGTCTTTTGACATAGGGTCACTTTGAGTTGGAACAGGTTCTACAGCGCTTAAGAACAAAACAGGACAAATAGTTTACAAAGCATCTGCATTATGATACGTGCATTTGAAATTTTTTTTTTCTATAATTATACTTTATTAATTTTCATAAACATTTACAGAGATTTTGGGCTTCCACTCATTCATTGTTGCACTATTCTCTCTACCCTCCTCCCAGTTTGTTCTTGTCCAAATGCCACAGTGCTTGTCAAAGCCAGTTCTGATTAATCTTCTTTGTCAGTGTGTCCTTTGCCATTCCCTATCACTCCTCCCTGAGAGAGACTTCACCCTGAGTCATAAGGAAAAGGGGACGGCGTATTCTCTTAGCTACTTCCTGCTGAAAAGGGACGCTGTGGGTTTCAGGGTGAAGATCTTCTCTCACTACTCTAAAGGGCCCCTTTGGCAGTAGGAAACACATAGACTATTATGGAGATTGATTTTGGAATTCAGATGCACTCTTATTGATTGTGCTTGGCTGTACATGTACATATCCTTCAAGATGTATTATGGGGGTGTTGCAACCTAGAAGACACAAATTTGACTAACAAGTTATAAGTACATGAGTCCAAAAATTATGGAAAAGTAAAAGAAAAGATTCTTTCATTGTTTTACAAACCCTCCCCCAGGTCCCCTCCACCATGCAGCCCTCGCTCTAGTCTCCTGTGATGACAGAAATACCCAATTACATCTCTCTTTTAGACGGTTCTCTCCCTCCTCTGCTTCAGTGCAGTATACATTATTGAACCCATCTTACTCAGTGTCTCCCTAACCCCAAGGACAGTCCCATTCTACAACAGTGGCATCATGTAATATTTGTCCTTTTGTGACTGGGATATTTCACTCAGCATAATGTTCTCCAGAGTCAACCATTTTGAATAATATTGCATGAGTTCCTTCTTTTTTAATGCAGCATAGTATTCCATTGTGCGAATATACCACAGCTTCTCTAGCCATTCGTTTGTTGATGGGCACTTAGGTTGTTTCCAACTCCTTGCTATTGTGAACAAAGCTGCAATGAACATGGGTGTGCATATATCTGCTTGGATGTCAGCTATGGTCTCTTCAGGGTATATTCCCAGTAGTGGAATTGCTGGGTCAAATGGTATCTCTATTTGCAACTTTTTGAGAAAGCGCCATACTGCCTTCCACAGGGGTTGCACCATTTTACACTCCCACCAACAGTGAATCAGGGTTCCAGTTTCTCCACAACCTCGCCAGCATTTGTTGCTTGCTGTTCTGTTAAATTTTGCTATTTTGACTGGGGTGAAATGATATCTCATAGTTGTTTTAATTTGCATCTCTCTTAGGGCTAGGGATTTTGAGCATTTCTTCATGTGTTTGTTAGCCATCTGAATGTCGTCTTCGGTGAAGGCATTTGAAATTATTAATCTATCCTTTCCTATGTTGGAATTTTTCCTTTTGCCCAAGACTGATAGACTTGACATAGCAAAAAACATTCTGGCCCTATATTCCCAGGCACTAAAAAACATAGATTTTCCCTAATGAATTCAAAGAAAAATTTTCATCAGAGGTGATAAGACAGCTTATACTGTTGAGTCCGATCAACTGAAGACAACCTTGAGATAGAATCAAGGGCTGGATCTTCTAACTCTGGGCCACTTTGTAGCCCAATCTGAGTCCTGGTAATTAAGGGAACAGCATGTTCCCTTTACACCTAATTGGGAAGAAAATGAGAAACAATCCCTTTCCAGCAGAAAACAAATACATGAATTTACCAGCAGGGGGTGCAAGCTGCAAAAATAGGAAATAACCAGATCAGACTTGACCACACGCCCCCAATATCCAGCTATCCTGGGGACCCAAGATAGATAGACTTTAAAGTTATAATCAATATTTGAGCAGCCAAAACATCCACACCACTCACAATGGTTTATTCCAAATTCAGCCTCGAATTGAAAATTGCTTTTAAAGGAAAAGGTTTTCCTTGCATTTAACTAATAAAAGAATATTGTGTGGTCATGGCCAAATAACTCTATGAGTGATTTTATTTGTGCTTTATGAGGAAATACAATTGCTTGTTACAGGATGTAAATATTACATTTATTTTTTTTTATAAGGATCATTTACTAACATTACAAAGCCATTTCTGCAACGTACACACATTTGTAAAGAGGGAATGGTTTCCTCCTCTCTTCTCCTTAACACTAAATACAAAAGCATGGACAAATATTATAGGTTGAAAATATTTGCTTACAAGATACCACTTAATCTATAAATGGTGTCAGCTCCTACCTCTAAAGGTCTTCTGTCATTAATCATTCTTTGGTTATAATTTCATTTGCAGAACCAATCAGTATTAGCCTTCAGAATGGTTGACAGGTGTGAGAATTTCTTCTAGTTTGTTTACTATCAACAAAAGTTAGGGGATTCTCTATGATTAACTGTGGAAAGTAAAATCAGAAGACTTTCATAACCCCATTTACTGTACTAAGAAACACCACTCAATACATTTCTTGGAAAATATAATGAATGCTAACAACAGTTTCCTTATATCTGTGTCTAATAAAATGGAAATTTGTATATTGTAAGCAAATATTTCAACTTGTAATATACAGCTGTGCCTTGCTATTTGATGTGAGGAAGACCATTCAACATTTAGGTTACAAATGTGTCACAGGAATGGCTTTGTGATGGTCACCAAATGATCCTTATAAAAAATAGGGCAATTTGGTGGCGTATTGGTAAGGAGTTGTGCTGCCAACCCACAGGCATGTGGTTCGAACTCACCAACTGCTCCACAGGAGAAGGATGGGCGTTCTCCCATGCCATTTAGAGCCTCTGAAAACCCACTAGAGGTCAGCTATGAGTCGGTTCTGACTTGATGGTACATAGTAATAACAATAAAATGAAAGAAGCCTCCAGATGTCAAAGCCAGGCTTTCTTTAGTAACACCTGAAGAAGGGCCCATTTCTATTTGATCAGCTTCAACATTCAACAAGGAGTCACAGGGCCTAAAGCTGACATTTCCGACCATCACCACACTCATTGGCAGTTCAGTGAGAGGATAAACTAATAGTGGATTGCAATTAGCAGCCAATTAATGGATCCTTATGGGTTATCTTCATATTACTTGGAGGCTATGTGCTCTTGAGTCGACTATGACTTCTAGGGATCCTGTGAATGGATCTGCACTTTGCCCTATCCTGCGTAATCCCTGACATACTCCAGCTCGGTGTTAGAGTCACCGTCAATCCATCCCGTTGAGGATCTTCCTCCCTCTCCACCTTTCCCAGAACGAAATCTCTTTCCAGGGTCTGGTCTCTCCTGACAACATGTCCAAAGTATGTGAGATGAGATTTCACAGTCCTAGCCTCTAAGGAGCATGCTGGCTGTACTTCCTTCAAGACAAACATCTGGGTATCAGTTATTAACATTTTATTTTTGTTGGCAAAAAGAACACCATTTCTGCCTCCTGGATTATTTCACATTTAGAATTCTGTAGATATGTGTGGATGATGAATACTCTTTTTGCCTTATATAATTACAGTAGCTTCCTCTTCAGATCTGAGTATATATAATTGGCTGTATGGAAAAATAGGGCCAATTGATTTTTTTAATGTTTTTTTTAAAATTTTTTAAATTTTTATTATTTTGTGTATATGTGTCTGTGTACCATCAGATCAGATCTGACTGGTACAGGAGGAGATTGTCCCTCCTTTCCCAGCAGAGCATCTGGTGGATTTGAACCATGCGTCTCTGGGATTGCAGTGCAGCTTCTTGCCACTAGGCCACTAATGTGTTTTTTTACTGCTGGTTCAACATGTGTCATTTTGATTGAGCAAGTAACACTATCAGAATAAAGTATTTGAAAGCTTGGTGTACTTTTCTTAATTTGAATTGTTTCAAGAATGGGTAAAATAACTTTGGACTCATTTGTTCTTCAGGAAAAAAAAGACATTAAATTACACTGTAAAAGGTAAGGAATGTGACAACAGCAAATATGGAGTCTTTGATCACTTAATAAATTAGACTATTTCTGTAAATATACTTGAAAAGCAACATGTAATAAGTGCTCCTTTTTAAAAAAATTAATGATGGTTTATAGACTTTGGATTTTCATTCATTTACTGTTGCACATTTTCCTCTCTGCCCATCCTTCCCCCCACTTCGCTTTTCTCTTGGAAAAAAAAATTCTTTCATTGTTATACGATACCCACCTCCCCAAACCATCCACTCCACTGTGGAGCTTTCATTCTGGACTCTTGTTATGACACTAATACCTGATCATATATTCCTCCTAAATAGTTCTGTCCCTCATCTGTTTCAATGCAGTATACCTTATTTATCCCTTCTTAGTTTCCCTCCAACTCCGATGTCAGACCCGTTTTACAACAGCGGCACTATGCAGTATTTGTCCTTTTGTGACTGAGATATTTGACTTAGCATAATGTCCTCCAGGGTTACCTATTTTATTTAGTATTTCATGAGTTCCTTGTTTTCAGTGCAGCATAGTATTCCATTGTGTGAATATATCACAGCTTCTCTATCCATTTGTTACCTTGATGGGCACTTGGGTATTTCCAAATCTTTGCTATTGTGAACAGAGCAGCAATAAACATGAGTGAGTGTATATCTGCTTGGGAAGTAGTTCTGGTTTCTTTAGGGTATATTCCCTAGTAGTGGAATTGCTGGGTCAAATGGCATTTCTATTTGCAACTTTTTGAGAAAGTGCCATACTGCCTTCCATAGTGGTTGCACCATTTTACACTCTCATCAACAGTGAATAAGGGTTCCATTTTCTCCACAACCTCACCAGCATTTGTTTGCTGTTCTGTTAAAGTTTGCTATTCTTACTGGGATGAGATGATATCTCATAGTTGTTTTGATTTGCATCTCTCTTAGAGCTAGGGATTTTGAACAGTTCTTCATGGATTTGTTTGCCATCTGAATGTCTTCTTTGATGAAGTGTGTTTATATCCTGTGCCCATTTTTCCACTGGGCTGTTTACCTTTATCTCACTGTGGTAAAGTGCTCCTTTTTACAATGAACAAAATTTAGTGATTCATTTACAGTGTAGAAAGAAGACTCAAAATCCCACTCCAACCACTAATTTAATTACCTGAGGGACTGATATCTTGTTTCCAACTCTCCCATTCTAGAGTCTAAATCTGGAGTCATGATTTATCTATCCTGCCTCTTAGACTCAGCCTAGCTAGAGTATCTCATTTTCTCACAACTGTGATTGGGTTAGCTATGGGCCCCTCACTTGAGCAAACACATAGTGACCCTTGTGTACAACAAAACAAAATACTGTCCAGTCCCTGTGGCTATCTGAGGCTACTGCTGCACCCACTGTATTTAATCCAACTCACTGAGAGGCTTTCTCTTTTTCACTGACCCTCCACTTGCTCCAGGGACTGGTCCCTCCCGAGTCCAAAGCACGTAAGACAAGTGTCACCATCCCTGATTCTGAGCATTTTGGCGGCATGATACAGTATTTACACCACTATTTAAAGGAATCAATTCTTCTTCAGTCTTCCTTATTTGTTGTCCAGCCTTTTGCATGCATATGTGTTGTTATTATGTGCCATCAAGTTACTTGTGACTCACAGGGACCCTGTGCACAATAGCTCTGAACTCTGTGCTATCCTGAGCCAGTCTCACTGTTTCTGATACACTTATCCCTATTACCCCAGGTACTGTGTCAATCCACCTCATCTGAGGTCTTCCTCTCCTGGGCTGTCCCTCAACCCTTCCATGCATGATGTCCTTCTCCAAAGATTGGCCTCTCCTGGCCAAATGACCAAAATATGTGCACCTACTAAAAATACCAGGGCTTGAGCCAAGTGCATCTCAGTCTTAATGGTGACATCTTTGCTTTTTAATACTTTAAAGAAGTATTTGTCATAGATCCTTCTCTTGGTCATTATTAAAGGTTTTATTTGTATTACTCATGAGAAAAAGAAATACCTTAATTGAAAAAAAAGGGAAAAAAAATGACTAGAGGTGGCAACAAGACAAATTTGCATATTTATTTTCTTTCCATTAGAAAAATACTATCTATATAAAATTTGGTCCACTTCTCCTTCTTTGCCATTCAGCTTGAATATTTTAATTTCACTCAAGCAAAAGCAGAATCATGTATTTGACATGAGAACTAGACATATTTCACATCATTAAATTAGTAGAATTGAACTGGATTAGATATGCCTGTTATTTCTTAGCAGAGCAACTCACCATTTCTACATGCTGTTTCCTTTTCCTTTTATTTATTCATGAACTATGTAATGAATGATGCTTCTTCCACTCTCAGTGATGTGAGTGTGCAAAATGGAATTTATAGCAACAGTTAACTGCATTCATGATCTAATTTTCAGTGTCCCCATTACAGGAAATTTCTACAGTAATCTTCAGATATTTTAGTCAAATACTTTGACTATCAATTCTAGAAATCAAGAAGCTAATTTAAAAATATGATGAAAATTCCAAAGGAAACAACGCTGAGCCCATTTAGAGTCACAATGATGAGAATGGTCCTTGGACAGCTATTGCTTCAATCTCAACACGGCTGCCCTGTAAGATAAATAATGAAATAATGTTTAAGAGAGCTCCACAGTACTTTCTAAAAATATAAATTCACAGAAAACTCACAGTATTGTAATCATTAGGCTTTTCAAAGAAGGAAAAGAAGAATCTATGTGGTCCCTACAGGAGCTCTGGTGGCTTAGTGGTAGGGAATTGTGCTGACAACTCAGAGGTACTGAGTTTGAATCCACCAGTTGCGCTGTGTGAGAAAGATGGGCCATCTCCTCCTGTCTGACTTACAGCCTCTGAAAAGCCACTGGAGGGTTAGCGATGAATTAGTTGCAACTCAATGTCACATAACAATAACAACAATAATGTATGGTTCCTTACCAAGAACCAAAGAGGACCTGGTACTATGGTAAATATGTTCACCTCTATTAGTCCATGTGATTCTCAAATGAGTCCTCTAAGCCAGGTGTTACCTCCACCCCTTCCAATCCATACAGTGGTATACTGAAGCTTAAAAAACCACAAGCGTTAGTGGCAAGAAGCTGCACTGCAATCCCAAAGGTATGTGGTTTGAATCCACCAGATGCCCTGCTGGAGAAGGAGGGGCAGTCTCCTGTACCAGTCAGATCCAATTTGATGGTAAACACAAAAAAATAAACCAAAACCAAAACAAATCAAAAACCCCAAATATGCTGAATGAATTCTCACCCAGTGAGACCCTACACAGGAGAGAGTAGAACTGCCCCACAGGCAGTCACCTTTATGGAAGCAGACGGCAAGATCTTTCTTCAGTGAAGAATGGCGAGTTTGCATAGAAGACCTTTTGGTTAGGAACTGAGGTTAATCAACTCAGTTCATCAAGCTAAGTGACAAGATAGTCAAACCAATGTCTTGTGATTCCACACCCAGCACTCTTTCCACTACATGCAAATTAGATGTTACTAATCATTCCCAGTAACAACTAATCAAAAGAATAAAAATGCCGTTGTTAGAAAAAAATTTTTTTTCGTGTGAATTACAAATGGAAATCAGTATTAAGAGCGTCTCCTTTCCATGTGATACTCTTGTGTTGCTAAGAGGCATAAGAGCTTCTAGTTAGATTAGCATGTCAAAAACAGGAATGGTGAGGAGTATGGGTGTTGAGCAGGTGGTTTTAGAGGTTATTTTTGGAATGGAAAGTCTGCATATCTTATTACCTAACAGTTACTCAAATGCCTAATGCAAAGCTCACAAAGCTAGCTCAAATGCATCATCCCTCAGTAATAATACGCGGCATAGTCTGTAGACAGCGGTTCTGCCAACCCAAAAGGCTAAGTGTCCTTGGTGGTCTGAATCCACTAGATGCTCCACAGGATAAAGGCGGACAGTCTCCTGAGTGATTTAAAGCCTTTGAAGCTTGTTGGAGAGTCAGCTATGTGTTGGAAAGGACTTGATGGCGATAAGAGAAAGAAAAAGAATTCTCCTAGAATACAGCTGCTATTTCCATTTCCTCATAATTTAAGCATTCCGATTCTGTTATGTTCATATGTATTTTTTTAATCAATAAATGTCCTCTTCAAAGACCAGTAGTTGAAAACATATTTTTGTTTTTTGAATATACGTAATGTTTGTGTTTCATTTCAGATTCTAAATTCCAGAAAGCAAGGAAAATGTTTAGTTAATGTAGAAGTTTAAAATGCTTCCATTAGTCCTTTTAAAGTGTACTTACTCTGGGCAATGCAGCAACTTGATAAGCAGCTCTAGCAGGAAAATTACTCTTGAAATCTAAAATTTTTTTTCAAAAAAAATCATTTTAGTTTTCAGAAATAATTATGTTGTTACTGGGCAATCTCCTCCTGTGTGATTAACAACCTCTGAAAACTCCCTGGAGGGTCAGCTATGTGTTGCTTCCAACTCCATGGTAAACAACAACAACTCTTCACTACATGATCAAGAATATGCCCTTCACACACTACTCACTTTTCAGACAGACAGATCTTCCTTGATGTGTGAAAAAATTACTAGGAAGATTTAAAAAGCCTGAGAAGAGTATACCAAAGGTAAGCTTTAGGAAAATAGATTCATAAAGCTATGATGTATTTACTTTAGGGAATGTAATAGTAATGTCTTAGATATTTTTCATGGACATACACTGTATGCTTCCATCCGACAATCAACTCTCTTAGGACAGAAACCACAGCAATTTATTCTGTTATTCATATAACCACCGTGAGTGATACTCGGCAACCCCTAGTAAACGACAACAATCACTCTTACGGGAGCTCTGGTGGCCTAACAGTAAGAAGTTGTGCTGCCAACACAATGGCACATGGTTCGAATCCACAGCTGCTCTGGGGAGAAAGATGAGCCATCTCCTCATGTGTGCTTTACTGCCTCTGAAAACCCAAGGGAGGGCCACCTATGAGTTGACAGCACAACATAACAACAGCAACATCGTGCTTAATTCAAAATAGGCACTAATCAATGTTAACAGATTTATTTCTTTTCAAATAAAAAACAAAAAAAAAAACCCAGCCCACACCAAAACCAAAAAACCCAAAACCAAAAAAACACTCCCCCCCACCCCCCAGGTCAAACTGCTTACATTGTTTGTAGATTTCATTGACAGTGTTGAAGTCATTCATGTCAGCCAGCAACAGAGTTGCTTTGACCACTGGAAAGAAACATAACTTCATTAGGTTTAGCAGTTTAGTCTGATCCAGAATATTACTTGGAAAAACAGTTATATGAAGGTCTTTGTCAATAGGGGACTGAAATAAGAAATGAAGCTACTGGTGTCATTTTCTAGACATTAAGACAACACTTTTTAGAAGCAGTAACAATCTGGAATAACATTTTTATTATTGGATTCCATGTGTTCTTCAAAAGGCGAAAGGAAAAAAAAATCCAGAAAGGTGAATAAACAATAAATAACTCACCATTACTGTAGTCACAGCCTGCAGCTTTCAGAATTTCACCTATGTTTGTAAGAGCCTGTGAACAAGACCAGTATAAGGTCCTGATGAGATATTAAAGTTCTCATGAAATTGGATTAATCATTTTTTTCGTGATGCTTTGTTAAGAAATTTCTAGTGCAGAAATACCCTGCCTTCTCTCTTTGTGCTATGCCTGTCCACAGGGGTTACTTCCTGGCTTTCTGGAATACAATGAAATACAGAAAGAAGCCCATTTCCTTTAGCGAGTAAAAGGAATGGGTGCTATCTAACAGACTGTGTGCTATTTTTAGCCAGTGTCTACTAAGCTGAAAGAATTTCTGAATTCCTCTATTAATTGAAGGACATTAGATGAGTGTTTGTAGGTGGGTATCTAAGGTTTATCATTCAGATGTCTTTCCTAGTCAATTATTAACTGTTTACTTTGTGTTGAAGTAATTATTATATTAAGGAGAGAGAATTACGATGGGATATAAGCACTTCCCTACTAGAAGCTTGTATGAGCCCATGAGCCCTCAGCACTGGGCGCTTTTGCTGACTGCTCACCTAGGACACAGCATCCAGCCCGCATCACCCACAGCTGCCATCCAGCTACGCAACAGCTGAGTCTACAGGATCTGGTCCACTGCTCACAGTCTCTGCACCACCAGCCTGCATCAGCCACAGCCACCATCTGGCTGTACCACAAATGACAGGAGCCTGGGTCATCACTCACCAGTTTCTCCAAAACCAGCCTACGCACCTCCAGTCACATGAGTCATTCCTCTGATGGGTCTGAGTCTCTGGGAAACCGTCTAGCGAGTCACTGAACCCAAGGGCCATAGAGGAATTGGGGAAGTGAGCCATGGATGGAGCTGTTAAAGTTACAAATGATGGACTTCTAAAGCTGGTGAAGCATTTATGTTGGCCGGAGATTCCTTATAAATAATCTGTTATTAAACTTAGCAATATGAATTATAAAAATACAAATAAAAATTTTTTTAAAATAAAAATTAAATGTATTTGGCTCTTTTCCCTTTTTCTAAAAAATAGTAGGTGTAAACGGTACATATCTTTGAGATTGTTGTGATCTTTGGCAAATCGTCCTCACCCCTAACTCATCTTCTTTTTCCCATTTCTAAAAAACAAAGTAGTTGTTAATTATATATATCTTTGACACTGTGATCTCTGGGAAATCACCTTGTCCCTCTCCTTAACTTCTATGACCAAAAATCCAAAATCTACAAAAGCACATGCAATGTAAAGATGCCTCTCACCTTAACACTTCCTCTTTAGTCTCCTTCCTCAGAGGTAACCACTCTTTTTAGCTATGTATGTTGCTGTTGTTGTTATGTGCCGTCGCGTCGTAGACGACTCATAGCGACCCTATGAATGAAAGCCCTGAGCACTGTTCATAAAGTTTCCGGAGGCAAGCCATTTCGGAAGTGGATGCCACTCCTG
>NW_006400033.1:0-589 GCF_000299155.1 Elephantulus edwardii
GTCGGGGAACCCCAAAACGTGGCTTAAAGACTTTATGCTCCTCAAGTGGCTGTGATGTATTTCTGCACAGAGCATTAAATCACATCTGCAACTACCAAAACAAAATGTATAAATGTCTTCCTCCACCCTGCAATGTCATTTATTTAGTAGCCACTATGGGGCGGAACCGACTCCATGGTATACCATCACCACCATCACCACCACCACAATTGAACCTTTAGGTCTGAGTTCAGCTTAAGAAGAACCTGAGAGATACAGAATACAACTCATTTGGCTTTTCACCATTGGGCTTTAAAGTCTTTGAACTTGAACTGAACGTGGCCTTTTTTAGACTGAGCACAGGCCTGGGTAGAGGACAAAATCTCACAAGAACTCATCAAATATCGGGGGGCGGGGGGACAGTATTTCTATGTTTTGAAATACAGACTTTTATTTAGAAACGGTTTAAAATGGGGGGCAGGGGGGACACACCAAAAAAGACCAGGTGGAAAATGAGTTCCCAATTTATTTTCCAAAAGTGAAAAAGGTTACAAAAAAGTAATTACATCAACTGTCATTTTAACAATGGTAATTATTTGTATTTCCCCCC
>NW_006400033.1:2779-3254 GCF_000299155.1 Elephantulus edwardii
ACTACTCTAAAGGGCCCCTTTGGCAGTAGGAAACACATAGACTATTATGGAGATTGATTTTGGAATTTAGATGCATTGTTATCAATTGTGCTTAGGGATACATCCTTGAAGATGCATCATGGAACTGCTGCAGTCTAGAAGACAAAATTTAACTAACAAGTTAAAAGTACATGAGTCAACAATGAAAAGCAATAATATTCCAATTAGAGATTCTAACAATGACAAAAATCAAGTTACAGAGGGAAGATAATCCTTAAAATAAAAGTCTTATTGGCTGGCACTTTGTCTATTATAGTGAAAGGCCTAGGAACTACAAGATGTAGAGGCACAACTATGTCATTTATTGTTCTTAAGTCCTGGACAAAATTCCATTTACCATTGGATTGTTTTACAGATCAGAAGTCCGCATGCAAGGCAGAGGTGACGTAAAGAACAGCCTATTGAAGGACCCCCGAACCGCTGGTCCTGTTCTGTC
>NW_006400033.1:5340-6691 GCF_000299155.1 Elephantulus edwardii
TGAGTAACATCCATTTGCCATAGTACATTTTGTCTATCACTTCTAGGATTAACTCCTTTTTCATAAGGTGGTAAATTAATGGGACCACATTGAAGACATCTACATATAATTTCTCGAGCTTGTTGCCATGTAATTCCAAATTTTTTCATCATTCCATTAACATTCAAATGTGTATGGTGATGAAAAACGTCACTAACTTTAACATTTCCTACCAATAATTGGTCTATTTTATCATTTAACTGTGACATTGTTCCCAGAAAGCCTGAATGAGCTCAAATATGAATATATAGAGGAGATTCTCTCTGATGTATTAAAACGTGTAACATAGTAAACAATATACCAATATTAGAGTCTTTAGAAGGAATATATACTGTTTCTATATTTCTAACAGTAAACGAAGCATATTGTGAATCAGTAACTATATTCAAAGGAAAGTTTTTATCTTGCAATAGCATAATAATAGCATATAATTCAGCCTGTTGAACAGAAGTCAAGTTAGTTTTAACTACTTTGTTATCTTTACCATTAGTATATCCTGCATAACCCATCTTACTTGCATCTGTATAATAAGTATCTGCTTGCAAAGGCGAAGTTTTTACTTTCACTAATAGTATCCAATTAGTCCCTTCACCTGATTTCCTTTTTTATTACTAACATTGCAAAGTTGCAAGGACTAGTGGTTTCTTCTATATGACCAGTTATATATTGTTCTTGAATTAATCTTTCTAAAATTTCTACTTTCTCTCTAGTTAGGGGCCACTGCTCCACCCAGATTGGTTTTTCTGTTACCCAAGTTAAGGGGAAAGCATAATGAGGAACAGTGGCCCTCATTATAAATTTGGATATCCTAATCCTTTCCACGACACATTAGATTTAGGTTCTTGAAAACTAGTAACTCCTTCTTTCCTTTTTCCTAACCCTTCTTCCTGGAATATAGTTCATATTTAGCATCATATTTTTTGCTGGAGTTGAAATAGTCGGTATTTGTAATGGAGCTCCCCACTGAGCTAATAAATCTCGGCCTCAAAAAGTAATGGCAATATCAGCTACAAAAGGTTGTAATTTGCCCTTTTGACCTTCTGGTCCTTCACATTCTAAAACATCTTCACTCTGTTTCACTCCAGTCATAGTACCAATTCCAGTAAACGTAACAGACACATCTTTTAATGCTAGTTCGGAGGACCAATGATCAGTAGCCACAATTGAAACGGCAGCCTCAGTATCAACCAAGCCTTGTAATTTATGCCCTTCGATTGTAACAATCATTTGTGGTCTTTCATCATTAATAATGGTATTCCAATATATATGTGATCCTTTACTGCCAAAACCTCCTTGTCTCTTTATAGGAGCA
>NW_006400033.1:8673-10671 GCF_000299155.1 Elephantulus edwardii
CACCACGACCCAATGTGACCCTGTGAACAAGCAGATCGTTACTCTGCCCTCTCAGGTGACACCTTCATCATCTCTAACATACTTGAGACCATTGTTAAAATCACAGAGAATATTCATTTTTATGCAGGTCTTCCTCTCTTTCCATGACTGTCTTCTTTACTAAACAGGATGTTTTTTCCAAGGACTGCTTTCCTCTAACAACATGCCCAAAGTTTGTGAGATGGCATTTCACCATCCTTGTCTCTAAGGAGCATTGTGACTGCAGTTTGCTCGAGTATTTGCTCTCTATATATGATATTCAGTACTTCTATACTACAACTCAAAGGCATAGATTCTACGTCTATCATACTTACTGTTTCACTTTCAGATACATATCAAATCATTAAAAATACCATGGATTGATCAAGTGCACCTTGGTCTTTAAACTGACATTGTAGCTCCTTTGAATCTTGAAGAAGTCTTTGAGCAGATTTTCCCAATTTAACTGTTTTTGATTATTTGATGTTGGCACCAAGGTTGTTGTTTGCAGATCCAAGGAAGATGAAATCGCTGACAACTTTTTTTTTTTTCGCTGACAACTTTATCCTTTCTCCATCTAACCTGATGTTGCCTATTGGCCCAGTGACTGGTCCTGAAGAGAGTACACAACGACCGCCACAAAATACAACATGCTTTTTGTTTGTAATTTTAAGTTTTGAGTTTTAGGGTCTGTTTTTTCTTCTTGGTGCTAAATATTGAAACTGTAGCTTCAAGTTCTTAACCTACAGTTCCATTTAAACTATACTAGTGATTCACTGACTGAGGTAATTGGGGTAGGCATGTCAGAGGCAGTAAGATTGCCACAGGATAGAGCAAGGTATAGGGGCTGTTGTCCATGGTGTCGCCCTAAGGCGCAAGCGACTGGACGGCACATAAAAACAACAATAACTGTTACTGGTACCTCAGTATTTCAAATATGAAATGTTCTGTTTTTGCAGAAAAGAAAAATAATGTCTTACAGATAGAAAAGCAACATCAACAGACAACAGCCTGAGGTAAAGCACGTCACAGAATCATCATAATGCCCAGCAACATGAAGATGCCACAAGTTCAAATACAGCTCAAAAATTACTAAAATGAATATGGCATTCAGAGTTGTAATTGAAAACAACTCTGAAACAAAAGATGTGAAATTAATACGTAAAAAGAATTCTAAATCTTACTGTCCTTAATAAACAAATCTGCTTACCAAAATATAGGAAGGCAAAACAAAAAAGGCCTCATGCAAAATAAGATGTCAGCAATAATAAAGAAAAAGGAAAGGTATATGAAAAAACAAAACACTACACGTCAGCAAGAAAGTTGACCAACCAGTGCAGCCAACCAGTCCTCAGCAGGCAAGGGGCAGAGGCTGCGCCCGCGCAGAGGAACCCCGCCCGCCATACACCACTACGCCTGCGCACTCCGAATACCAGACTCCCGCTTCGGGTTTTTTGTGTTTTCAGACCGCATTCTGCCCTCCAAAAAAATAAAAAAGATTTCGGAGAAAGTGCCGAGATAAAGTGGATGACTTCCAATTTCCCTGGGGATGACGAGACGTTGTGTGTCTGCACAGGGGCCCCGCGGGCCGCCCTGCGAGGGGGCTGTGTGTCTCCGGCCGTGCTGCCCGCGCCAGGACCTGTCTCTGCAGAGGCCATGGCGTCCGGTCCCCGTTTCTCTCCCCAGGCCCTGAGCCCATGTGAGCCGAGGCGCCTCTCCAGCCAGGCCCGGCCGCGCCTCCCTCCCTTCCCTTCAGAGCTGGAGCTGCTTTGGGCAGGGATACGGGGGCTCAGCGGGGGTTAGGAACCCCCCGTGTGCACCCTGTACCCGGTGTTGGACCGCGGGTGCAGGTGCTGGAGCTTTGTGGGGGCTCCCTCACAGCATCCCAGTTCCCCAGCTCAGCCACGTGGCCAGGCCTGCTCTGCTCCAGGTCTAGGGCAAGGATAGGGCTCAATGCTGCACCCATAAGGAGTGCACACC
>NW_006400033.1:14066-18119 GCF_000299155.1 Elephantulus edwardii
GGCTCTTGTCCACAGACAATGGTCAAGAGCATATCCTGGGACTGGGAGGTGCTAGGTGACCAACAGGGGTTCTAAGTGGGGCATTTTCAGGTGGGGAGGATTTTAGGATGAAGTCCTGACTGGATTTCTTTGGAGGGGTGAAGAAGTTTCTGGAATTGCAGAGACTAAATGTACAAGTGAGAGTCATCATGAGGTGCAGCCTGGAAACCCAGCTTTATTTCGGACAGAAATCTTAGACTCAACTCAGCCAGGCAGAATCATTGCCAAAGAGACAATGTCATCTAAAGGGAACACTGTAGGGTCTTTGCTGTGAGAGTCATTTCTCACCAGCAAACCTCCTCTCTCCCCCTACCTGTTTGTTTTATGTTGACATGTTGCAGTGGAAGAGGAGTTCCCTCAAATTGCTGCGGCAAACAATTTGTACCATCTGTGGATTGTTCACGGATCACTCCGTGTGAACAACATTTGAAGAATGAGTAAATGGGGACGTGTGGTGTTTATCACACAGTCAGGGATGGATGGTCCATGTTTTCCATTGGGTCGAAAGATCTGTGTGTTTGGAAGGTAAGACCTGCTGTGCTGGGATGTTTTCACTCCCAAAAGATGTCCTGTGCTCACAGGGTCACCATCTAGAACAGGCCTCTAGACTTCCTTCTTTCCCTCCTTGTCTTTGGTACTTTATACTTTTGTTAACATCACAGAGTTATTTAGCACCCAATGAAATTATGGAAACAATGTTTTTATCCTTCTCTTTCTGGAGAAGGTGGGCAACCTCGTCGCGTGGGATTTAAAGCCTCTGAATGCCCCCGGATGATCAGTTAGGGGTCAGCTCTGAGCCCACAGAACATCACAACATTCACTCACTCCTTGCTGTGGGTCAATCTGACTCTTAAGTGATGCTCCATGGTGTTCCTGAGTCTGTAAATCCCAGGGAGGAGATTGCTCATCTTCCATCGCTCCCCCGCCTGCCCCTAGTTATGGTTGAGTCAGACCTCCAGAGAGGTGGCCTGTGCATGAGAGTGCCACTCCCCAGCACTGGAACAGCCCTTCTTCAGCTCAGAGTAAGTATACACGGATGTGGATGTGTTAGTTCTGTGTTCTTCACAGTGCTCATTGTAGAAGCGCTGTAAACTCATCTCAGAGGTGTGCCTGAGAGCTTGAAAAATGTCAGTGTTGGTGCTCCATTTTGTATATGAAAAGCAAAAATGAAGCTTACTGTCTTTCTCTGTATAAATGTTCCAAAAGAAACAAGCTACGGAGATCTATCTGGATGATACCAGCTCATGGTTGCACTCTACTGGGGATGTGGATGATGGCATAATTAGGGGTGTATGCGTGTTTGTCTGTGTGTGTGTGTGTGTGTATGCGTTTGTGTGTGTGGATGTGGGTTTGGGTGTGGGTGTACGTGCACGTGTGTGTGCAGAGGAGCCCTCGTGGTAGAGTACATAAAGAATTGGGCTGCTAAAAAAAAAAAAAAAAGAATTGGGCTGCTAACAGAATTGGCGTTGTGAATTCACCATATGCTTCACAAGAGAACCAGTATTCTCCAGAGAGAGTGACAGGCAATGAAACCCCCTTTGCTCTACTGTATAGACAATGGATTAGTGAGTGTTATGTCACTATATTTAAGAAGGGACAATAGTTGATTTTTTAAAATTTTACTAATGTGATATCATTGAATAAAGTGCTGCAAACGCTAATAATCTTGTTTTTGCATGAAGGAGCCTGGAATGTGACATAAGAATACAGCTCCCTCAGGTTGGGTTACAACATTGCGTTATTGAAGTCCGCGAGATGGCGGTAAATGCTTTTGTATTTTCTCTAGAAAAGATTTTTGTTTTTACTACTTTTCTTGTTACTAATTACAACCATCTCTTGTGTCTATTTGCATGTGTATTTAATAATATTGCATCCAGAAACTCCAACCGTGATAAATGGGGTAGTAGCTTTACTGTATTTTGAACAACTGTTAAAACACGGGGATGTAATACAAATACTCAATAGAGCCTTCAGGTAGGGCAAAGTAAATTGGGTTTACACTCAACAACTCATTCTGACTAACCACCACCTAGTTGCAGAATTGAACTGTTATCTTTCTGGAATGCTAACTGCATGTTGTCCTGGGAAATCTGTGAAGTGTGTGGCCTATGTTTTCAGGCGGTCTAATAGGCTTATGTGTAATCAATCCGTGTACCCCAGAAGGTCCTTAACCTGGTCCTTAGGAAGTTTGCTATTTAGTTGCAAAAAAATGAACTGGTTAGAAAGCTACCCAAGTTCCTGCAGTTGCTTTACATCAAAATGCTTGTATAGAAAAGGACATAAAATTAAATCTAGAACTCCCTTGATGAAGAAGTGCATACCCATGTGATCACACCTCATCCTGCAACACAGGATACGTCTCACAGCTCTTTCTTGATGTCTTCCACATGCTGTACCTTCTTTACCACAACCCTTTTTTATTCCATTGCTGTGTAAGCTCCCATCTCTAAACCAAATGGTTCTTTACCCTTTATCAAATGTCAACATCAAATGTCAACAGTTAAAGAATGTACTTTCTGTCATCAGTGTGTTTGAGAAGAATAAGTAAGCTTCATCTAATGAGTGTCTTTTCTATTTATGTATGCCCATTGGAGTCGATTCTTCTTTATCACCATTTTCTAGTGCTCATTACTTTGTCTCAGAGGCATGTTAAAAACCATCAGTTAGGATTAAAACACAAATGCCTGCTAGTATTCTTCACTCTTCATTTATGTGGATTTAGGGGTCATGTTATAGGTACACTTGATATTGCTATTAAGCCCTTCAATTTCAAAGTCTTTACACCTTCATGTTGAACCTGTGAAACAAAGTTTAAAATCTCTTCTCTGATCATTAGCCAGATATGGACAGTTTAATCTTAGAATACCACACCTTTCCACCAGATGCTCTGCTGAAGAAGGAGTAACAATCGCCTCCTGTACCAGTCAGATCCAATTTGATGGTACACACATAAAAAGAATGAACAAATAAATAAAAAAAATACCACACTTTGATCTCAAAAGTTATCTTTCTCTGCCCTTCAGATATGAAAGTGGACCCTCTCTCAGTTATCGCAAGATGAATGAAGATCAACTAATGAAAAAAAGGGAGAAAAATGCAAAGGTTTGATGTCTCTTCCTTGCATAATGATATAAAATAATTTGCCTGATCTCATAAATAGTTTCCGTTTACAGATCAATGACAGGAAACGGCTCATTGGTTCTAGGAGCACAGGGTGACTAGAGAACAAAATACGTACTGAAATCAGGCTTCTAAAAGTGGCTTAACACAGAAGGCCAACAACCACAGTCACTGTCATTCAACTCTTTCTGACCCATAGAGGCCCTTCAGGACACACAAACCTACCTGTTACATGGCTAAGACAGTCACCTTTACAGAAGCGCACTGCCACATTTCTCTCCCGCACAGACTGTGTTTTTAGACTGTCAGCTTTGTGGGTGGCAGCCTCTGAGTCGTGGGGACTGCTGACCTGCAGTTGTCCTGACTACGCACATCCCCTTCCATTATGTCTGGAAAACATGTGTTTGGGAGACTGCTACATATAGATGTTCAATTTGTATCATCTTTATGATTCTAAAGCTAATCCCATGATTAAATAATTGAATTACATCTGTCTTTCTAAGGTGTATTCTCAAATAAGGATTAAAATTCGGTATTGGGCTCTACCTCCCCTTTTCTACTTTCCCCCATGTCTTTCCAGTGATTCCTTCCCATTCTTCCTTCTCTTGCACTTAAATTCTTTTGCACGGTCCACCTTACACTAGTTATGTCTTTGTCTTAATGCTTTAATACAACTTTTTCAATAATTTTGCTTAATAAATATTCCATTTGTTTATTATTGGACATTTGGACTCTTTCCAAACAAACTCTTTCTTACAGTTGTGAATAATGCTATGAACTAATCATAATAATGAAGTGATTAATGCATATTTTCTATGGTGTATTAGAAAATAAGTATTAGAGAGCAATGCAGCGCGAGAACGCCACCGCCAGACGGGAGAACGCCGCCGCCAG
>NW_006400033.1:18220-19877 GCF_000299155.1 Elephantulus edwardii
AGAATGGTACAGCAATGAAGGAATGAATCCCCCCCAAAAAAATAAGTATTAAAACTCAGTATTGAGGTATTAAAACTTAGTATTTAGTGTATTTAGTTTATGATCTAAGAAACTAACTGAGTAACTGAGGAAAAGGAGTAACAGTAGTAAACATAAATCGGCTTCATATTTTTTGTACTATATTCTCATATAAAGTCGCTGAGCTTTCCTGTCAATAATATGAAGTCTCAAGTTATTCATGACATCATTGAGTATTCAAGCTTCATTTAAAGTTAGTTAATAAACTCTTCTATTACGACCACTAGCTTCTAAATAGGTGGGGTTTGTCTTTCAAAAGTGTCTAAATCTCACAAAGAATTGGTAGCAAACAAAATAACCAAAAGAAAGAATAAAAGAGTTTCTTTTACTCTTCTTATCTGGCCAATAACTAGGCATATCACGTACCCTGCAAGATTCCAAGGAGGACACAGGTGTGGCAGAAGTTAATTTTGCCATCATCATCTGAAACAGGACTCAACAAAGAAGAAAATACAGAAAGAGTATTTTCTATCATTGGGAAAAAGATTGACACAAGTATACAACCAAAACGTAAGTTTGCCTTGATACTTTTCACATTGAATTATTTGACAGCACCCACTGTTATGATCCGACATCACACATCAGTCCATTTATTGAAATGTAAACAGATTGTACTTAATAGCTTTGTCCTTTTATCTTTTTATAAGACTTGATAAACACATTACTCTGTGTTCAAGTATTACTCTGTGTTCTTGTTCAAGTATTTGTCTTCTGTCTGCTTGAAAATTCCATTCAATATTCTCTTTGCATTTTTCAATGGTGATAATCCTTCAATTCTCACTCTTTTTTGTTCTCTGTAGGTATTTTTGGTTTTCTTTATGTTGTTGTCTGGAGATTGGGTATTTTCTAATAACTTTGGCTTCTTCAGCCACCACTCCACAATCAAGTGTCTCAGGTGTCACAGTGGGATGGGCTGTGTGTTTCTGTGATGGTGGATGCTATGCCACCAATATTGGCAAGGCCAGCCTGTCCACCCAAGCTGGAAAGGATTCAGCTGAGCTTTCACACTAGCACATCAGGGAGCAGGACGGACCATTCCTCTCTCAAAATGTAGCCCTCAGAATCCCACATCTCATGGTAAGAAAAAGAAAGCCATAAAGATACTGAACATGTACCCTCCTTCCCTCTAGCACCTGTGAGTTCTTTGAAGAGAGAAAAATTAAAGCCAAGGCTTTTACCTGTAGTCAAAGTTGACTCCACAGAGGAGAATACACAAATGAACGGCGAGAACTCCGTGAAATTCCTTAGCCTCCTAATTTAACAAATGTCACCAGTTCCTAGGGTAAATAGGGATGTTAAAGCTAGCAGAAAAAGTAACATCTTCTCAGGAAGTACAAGACTTCTTCCTGGGCAAATAAAAATCTAAAGAAACCAATAGTATCTCATGGGGGATCCAACACAACATGAGGATCTCTACATACCATTTGCTGTGCAGTAATTGTTTCAAAATAATGAGTAGAGGAATATACCCTGAAGAGACCATAGCTGACATCCAAGCAGATATATGCACACCCATGTTTATTGCTGCTTTGTTCACAATAGCAAGGAGTTGGAAACAACCTAAGTGCCCATCAACAAA
>NW_006400033.1:20828-21308 GCF_000299155.1 Elephantulus edwardii
GGAGGCCTCAGGGAACTAAACTGACTGCTACTGGGGTGCAGTAGGGTTTGCTCACTCGATTGCACTCCCCTTTAATTCTTATGTGCTCAGGGCACAGGAAGTACAACTGAAAATTGTAAGTTGAAATATCTGTATATAGTGTAAATACTAACATCAGCAGGTCATAACTGAACCCAAAGGAACTCAGAACAACTTGAAAGCCAAAAGCAGACACAGTACAAGCAGCTATCACGTCTTCTGCAGTCACCCATAATTATGGTTACGAAGGATTTAGCGATGTTGGCAAAGCTAAAGGTGGGAGCACCAATAATGCCTAGGCCTCAGAGCACTCCAAGCCTGTCGAGGACCTGACTTTGAGTCTGAGAACAGCTCCATCTCTTCTTGGGGTATGAACCATCTGCCTCATCAGGTGGTTGTTGTTGTTGTTGTTATGTGCCGTTGAGTTGCCTGCGACTCATAGCGACCCTATGTACAACAGCC
>NW_006400033.1:22588-32760 GCF_000299155.1 Elephantulus edwardii
TTCTCCAGAGCAAATCCTGCCATTTTGAGCATTTCACAGAGTTAGTGTTACTTTGAGCTTCAGGTAGGCTGTCTACCAGCATTGCCAGTGAACTTTCACCCCTTTTATCTAACCAGAGTCAGGAGGCTCCTTCTTGATTGATAAAAGGGAGATTTAATTAATCAAAAGAGAGAGTGCAGGACTGAGTCTGAAATGCCTTTCATCTAAGGGAGTACAATCACATTGTGTGTGGGGGCAGGGGGAAACAGAATTTTTGTGCAGAAAATACGTTGTTTCAGTCTTAAGAGTGCTTTTCTAGTCAACATTGTGTTTTCAGACACTGACATTTCCCTTGCACATGACCTGCAGAAAACTCACAGGATTCACTAAACTCCATGACCTTGATGAAGTTTATCAGCATTTCTGGTTCCTGAAACTTGTGGAGATTATAGTTCAGTTTCTCCCTTGGAGGTGAGTGATTACAGCATTAAATAATCTGGTAACAGAGGAATATCTTCAGTCGTTTCTATGATGGCAGCAATACAATGGAACCAGCAGACAGCAGGAAACAGACTCACATCTTTAGGAGCACACTGTGGCACACGTGGTGCTGTGCGCATGTGTCTGGCCCAGTCTCAAGCAGTCTACTGCTGCCTTATTTGACGAGGGAAGATTGATCTTGAGGGCTTTCTTGCTAGTTACCACAGCTTTTCTTTGGCTCTATTACATATAGACATGTTCCACAGTTGAGATTTTTGGGGATTATGCAAATAAAAAGGTGTAAGCTGCCTTAAAGTTTGTACAGAGTGAGAGGTGAGAGTTTCAGCTCTGAAGTAACTCTTGATGGTTCTGAATGCTAGCCTTCATGAAGCTCAGATTTTATTTCTAATGGTGGTGTACAGTACACAAAAGAAAATTACACTGTGGACCCTACTTTAGTCTAGTTCTAATGATCTGGGCTTTGTTTTGTAAAACTGAAACAGAGAGGTTTAAAAAAAAAAAAAAAAGAAACAGAGAGGTTTATACACAAAGCCCACTGTGATCACATGCCCTGAGTGAACGTTGCTGTTTACAGAAACAGAATCCCCACAGTAGGTAAGAACTCAGCTGGCTTCAGGTTCAGTGGTGCAAGCAGATTACTCCCTTTAACCATAGCAAATAAGGGAGCTCTGGTGGCCTAGTGTTAAGTAGGTGTGTTGAACTTCCAAAGGCACCTGCTTTGAATCCACCAGCTGCTCCCTGGGAGAAGGATGGGCAATCTCCTTCCATGTGATGAACCGCCTCTGAAAGTCCATTGTAGGGAGAGCTATGAGTCACTTCCACCTGGACAGCGCACAGCAAACACACAACATAGCAAGTAAGTTGGAACTTGAATACTGCTTTAGTTAAAAGGGTAAAATCATTGTTTCAGTAAAGTATAGATTATATCTCCAGTAACAGAAAGAGTCCTGTAACTATGGACACAAGTTAATAAAATACAGATTTTTAGCTGACTGTATAATCTGCTGTCTGTTTGAGAGAAGTGGTCTTGAAGAAGAACCTCACTGCCACCCAGGCCTGTAAATAAAATGTGTAATTTAAAACAATTTTGCCTGGTCTCTGACTCGTGACTGTGTGAAAGACCCTTTGTCCAGTAACACTTCTACCAACAATGGCACACTGTCGGGCAAAGACTTTAAATAAAAAGTAGAACTGACAAGAACTTGATTATATTATCTTTTACAATGACAGCGACACAGGGATCAGCCTTCTGCTCGATGGGGACATTGGTGCCATGCGTGTGGGCTGAGGGTCGGGTGGTGTGTGCACGTCTCTGGACCTCATCACTTGGCCCCTCGAGCACTCTTGTCATCACTGCATAGAGGTCTGCTGCGGTGGCTGGTCAGGAAAGGGGGTCAACAGCATGCTCTGCTTTCAGACTGTCTGGACACTCTGCCTTTTCATGGCCCCGCCGCTCCTGTCCTCACTGAGCAGACTGTCATTTACTCAGTCCTTGAAGCGCATGGCAGCAGTGGTCCTGTCAGTGACATTGAAATCTGGAGTTGCTGTGAGGTGGTCCCTGCAGAGTGTATGGCCACCGCTGGGCCTGTTACCTCATCCTCCGATTTTCTTTAGCATCCTTTCTATTTTCTCAGCCCCATCTCAGTTGTTAAAATCCTTGAAAGCTCACTCCAGCTTTTCCTGTACCACTTTTATTACCATGGGCCGACCGTGTGGCAAAAGGCATTTCTACCAGGGCTGGCCATCCTATCTCAGACTGAGGGTCTATCTCCCTATATTTCTAAAGGCTTCAGTTAAGCCACTTAGGAAGATAGCTGGATTCATTTTCCTAACTTAATAATAAACATTGTGTTACAGCTCCTCAGATTCCTTCTGATACACAATGAGGTGTTTCTTTGGCTCTCTACCTCTTCTGCTGCAATCACACCTGGATTTGCATTACACACAGCTTCTCCTTCCATAAGAATCTAGACAAAATCCACCAGATGCTCTGCTGGAGAAGGAGAGGCAATCTCCTCCTGTACCAGTCAGATATGATTTGCTGGTACACACACACACCCACACACACACACACACACACACACACACACACACAAAATTAAAAACCATCTAGATGAAAACCTCTTAGGATACACCCTGCCTCTACACACATACATATGGCTATGTAGATAAGTGTTGCTTTGAATTCTAACTCCTCAAAAGCAATTGTATCTAAAGCAAGCTTTTTATGAGGAAATTTGTAGGTGTTTTTTTAGAAGTGTCCACAACCTCTGTTGCTTTCCTCTAAGGACACTTTTTTCTTAGGATACATTTTTTGCTTAGAGACAGATGGAATCCTTGCTGCTGGGATACTTGAGCTTTTCCACCACCACCCCTACACTCTGCTAATAAAGGAGTGGTTTAGGATCGGAACTATATTGTTTTGGGTTTTGTATGGGCAGATGAGAGAATTTTCATTTTAAGAGTGATCAATATCCCCAACGCCTGGGACAGAGGATACGCAGACGTGGAGTCAAAAGCATAGGGCAGGAATCAGAGTGACCTCATCTTGCCCATGGATACATGCATGTTCCCGTGCACTCCCCATCACTTTTCTGTGCAAGGAAACAGACACAAAGTATGTTCTGACTTGAGTTTTCTCTGACACTGCTAGCTGTTAAACAGCATAGACATACTTCTGTATAACTTCATCTTCAACAAGTCTTCTCATCTTTTGGTAATACTTCACCATACATAGCAGTTTGGTTCTAAAATCTCTGACCTAATACTTCTGCCCATAAATTAGACAATTTGAAGACAAGTGTTAGATGCTAGCTTCCAAGAAGATGCAGATCGCCCACCCCCTTCACAAGCACCCTAGCTGTACTGAAGAACATTTCCCCCAAACTTCCACAGGCTTAATAGATTTATAAAATGCTCTTGGAGCTGGCTTCTTTTGGCTGTTGCTTCCACAATCACAGATAACCTGTGGATTTATAAAACTACTTGCTTACCAATTGTGTGGCTGACCAGGTTAGCAGTTTCATGGAAAGAAGAACCTCATCACGTCCTTGCACAGTTATTACCGAAGTGCAGCCACCTTGAGCAGAAGAGCTCTGATCAGAGACCCTCCTCTCAACCTTCAGCTAAATAACATGTTCCCCACACAACCACTGAAGAAGAATCATGCTTTTGAACGTTGCAGACCTGGTGAGGATAGATGCTCACCATTTTGCTCTTGTCATCATGGGATGCTTAAGCCTGAAGCTAGTTCAGTGATCGCCCAGTTGAGAATTTCAGCAATTATTAAACAATTATTAAATCTTAAAATGCCCCTCAGACCAAATGTTTGGACAAAACCATGCATTTTCCTGATGGGTTGCAGTCGAAAGTTAAGACAGAAAATACACATAGACAATAAATATTTAGTTACCAGCAGATGGCATCACAATAAACATTAACATAAATAAGCCAGAAACAGATCACGAAGAAGTTACTCAAACAGGCTGAGCAAGAACAACCCGAGGGACAACTCGCCACTTCAACAGTGAACACAGGCTCAGGCAGCTGCTGTCTGTCCAGGGGACCACAGCCTTAACTTTTCCAGTCACCCAGAACACAGCCCTGGGGGACTGAGCAGGTAAAGACCCCCGCCCCCTGCTCCTGCTGCTCTTATTGGGTTTTTCTCCACAGTTGAGTACCTTTTCGGGGGTGGGGTTGGTGGTAATGGGGTGATGTTAAAATGCTTCCAGCAGAACCCTCAATACCTGTGAGCCCAGGTTCTTCCATTGTGTCCTGTTTTATTCTGATCTGTTTTTACCCATTTTGAGAGACAAGGAATGTTCCTTTCCAAATTCTTTCCTCCCCTTTATTGCTCAGGCTGCAGAGCTGCAGACACACACACACACACACACACACACACACACACACACACACACACGATGCTCCCAGAGTCCGTCCTCAGGACATTCTCCCTCGCGACTCACACTTGGAGTCTCCTTGCTTCCCTAGTCGTGGGAAGTTGACCCTTTGTGATCCAGCTCTAGGTAAAACCACAACTGGTCCATGTTAAGCAGGTTGGTGTTTAATCTCCCAGCCCTTCACATGTCAGGGGAAAGGAAGGTGACTCACCCTTAGCTGGCTCTGATGAAGGACGCTCACCCTGAATGACCATAGGACACAAACTTAGCTGTTCAATGGAATCAGTACTGTGTCACCAGGTGGGGATATTTCCTCCTCTGGCACCAAGATTTCCAGATCAATGAGCAGAACAGAACAGGAAGCATAAATTCCATCGAATAGACCGGTCATCTTGTGGAAGGGAAACATGATAGTAGGGTTTGACGACATGACAGTGCTGGAGAATTTATTCCACCTTTAGGTGGTGAACATGAAGCTTTGACAGCCTAGATCTCATCCCAAAGAGCAAGGTGAGTATGTCACAAAAAGCAGGTGTGGGGTTTTTTTTAAGCGAATGTCGCTGACTCCTTGGCACTGAGACTTTCTTCATAACCAGAACCTGTATTAAACTCTTCCCTCATTCAGATTCAGCTCCAGGGTTTCTGGGCTCCCTTCCCTCGGTAAGGCCTAAGGTCATGGGCAGCAGAGCAAGGAACACAGGACCCTATTCACACTTCCTGACCTGTAGCGGTGAGGGTAGGCCCAGCCCCTGTGATGTGGGATGGGCACTGTGTGGAGGGCATCTTCTGGCCAGGCCTCTGCAGGAAGATTATGTCCAGCACGCACAGAAAGAACAGCTCAGTGGATGTTTTCACCATCTGATGGTGACCCACCCCCTGCCCAGTGCATTCTTGTCTAGTGTGTAGACACCTGGGAAGGACGTGAACCCCTGCTTCTAGAGTCTGATCAAGGGGGAAGGAGCTAGAGGCAGACGCCTGACAGGAGCCCTTGTCTTCCTCTGGCCCCCAGAGGGCAGCAGGACCATGCACCTGCACAGCTCTCTGCAGGGGAAGTTTAGAGAGGACGTGCAGGGCAAAGATACTGGAGCCTGCAGGAAGGCCTGGATCTGAAGCAAAAGTAATTTTTCCCCCCCTAACACCTTGTGGGTCCTTGCGTCTTCAAGCTTCAGTTTCTCCTTTTGTTTTTCTAACTTGTGCTTTTTTTTTTCCTTCATAGGTTCGCTATGAGTCACAGGCAACTCGACAGCACATAACAAGAACGTCACTTTATAATACTTCAGTATTTCTAAAATACAAAAATTCTAGGCTGGTGGTGTTGAATCCTAATTACAGTCACATAAAGCTTTTTTTTTTTAATTTAATTATTTTTTTGTGTGCACCGTCAAATCAGATCTGACTGG
Organism: Elephantulus edwardii; assembly: GCF_000299155.1. Taxonomy (NCBI): domain Eukaryota; kingdom Metazoa; phylum Chordata; class Mammalia; order Macroscelidea; family Macroscelididae; genus Elephantulus; species Elephantulus edwardii. The sequence goes on from NW_006400033.1 coordinate 28,368, forward strand.
TACCGGAGGAGATTGTTCCTCCTTCTCTAGCAGAGCATCTGGTGGATTTGAATCGTGCATTTCTGAGATTGCAGTTGCAGCTTCTTGCCACTAGGCCACCAGAGCTTGCCTACATAACGCTTTTTAAAAAATTTAGATCTCAGTCCTGCAGATTTCACAGGGGACAAGGCCCTCACTGAAAGCAGCGCAAGGCCTAGGGCGCTCACAGCCATCTGATTGTGATCACAGCCAGGTGAATAGCACACGACACTGCACAATCTACTAGCGAGGGGTGGAGGGCAAAACGGGGGCACCAATCCGGGGCCTGGAGAACGCATTCCCGCAGGGACAGGGAACCTCACACCTGACTACTTGCTCCACCCGCCCCAGACCCACTCACCACTAAGAGAGCCATGTGGGACGCGACCAGCCGCCCCAGAACCTCCCTACTACCCCTCAGCCCCCAAGGAGCCAGGGAACCAGAGGCGGGTTCAGGGCATCCCCAGTGGGGCGGACAGTGGGAGGACAGAATGCCCACCTGGAACATGCAACCAAGAGCTCCCCGCAGCCTCAGGCCTACGCTCTCATGAAAACTGACATTTGCTTTTCTTTTTAAAATTCAATGTGTTTACCAAATAAACAAATATATAAGTGTCTAGAAGAAGGGGAAAGAGTTGCTCCCATACTCTAAGCTAGTCTCCCACTAACCTAACTAGACCAACAGAAACACGGGAACCCCTGGACTATCACCCTAAGATAAACTCTGAACTTGGATTAACCGGGTCTCCATTTCTGACTCTCCAGAGAGTTTTCCACGGTAAATCACATAGGAGATTGTGCCTCCTCCCTTTCTCCAGAGCATCAGCTGGTGGGACATGAGAAAGGAGATTCATCATCCTTGCCTTCTAGTGTTTCGTGAATTCTTGATAATTTTTGGTGATTCATAATACTCAAATAGTGGGGATGTGCCATAATTTCTTTAGGCATTTGTCCGTAGATGGACACTTAGGTTGTTTCAAACTCTGCTACTGTCAATGATGCTGCAATTGTTTATGGGGATGTATGAACCAATTTGTGTCACAGCTTATTTCTTCAAGATCTACTATATACGTAGTAGTGAGAACGTTGAATCAATTGGTATTTCTATTCCCAACTTTCTCAGGAACTAGTTTCAATACACTTTCACATTCCCACCAGCAGTTTTTCAGTTTCAATCTCCACATCCTCACCAGCATTTGTTATTTCCTGTCTTATTGAACAATTCTGTTGCCTTTTACTCTGGTCCCTCTTGCACTGGTCCAGGAATTTCACCTCTAGCTGCAGAGTCAGAATGCTCCTAGCTGCCCCTCTCAATCATGGTTTCAGTTCCAAAAACCAGCCGAGGAACTATTCTCATAAACAACTTGCATTATACATTCGTCTCATTAAACAACTTGCAAGACACAATCTTGTTTGCTACAGAAGATCAAAGACTACAGGTTTCAATACAGGTTATATTTCAACATCAAGAAGACAAAAATCCTCCCCAATAGGCAACATGACAGGAGGAGGAGAGACAGAATTGGTCACTTTAGATCTACAATCGATACCCTTGGCACTAGCAGTCAGGAAATCAAAAGAATTGCTTTGGGAAAGTCAGCTATTAGGGACTTCTTTATAGAGTACTGAGGAGCGATGATGTCAGTATGAAGACTAAGGTGCATCTATCTGATCCAAACCATAATCTTTTCAATTACTTGCTATGAATCCAAAAGTTGAATAATGAATAAGGAAGACAGAAGAATCAATATCTGTGAGTTGTGGTGTTGGAGAAGAGTAATGACTATCTCATGAAATGCCACACGAAATCATGTGTGCATCAAAAACTTCTTCCAACAGGGTGAGAAGAAAACCTACCAACTGGGAACAAACATTTCATTGTCAGGACCTGGCTAACCTGAAAAGCAGGATTGGAGATGCATTGTAAAAACAGCAGGACCACCCATCTTGGCTTGACCATCTGTTTTACAGTAAACAACTCTAGGAAGCAGTATGCTAATGAATAGGGAGTGACCAAAGGTCTCAGACTTCTAGGAATGTGATACCTTTTTGTTTTTCAAAACATATTGTAGGATATTCCAGAAGATGTCCTTGTTTTGTGTGGAAGTCTGGGAAAGTTTGATCTACCAGTCAACATCCTGGACAAATAAGAGATAATGCGATTACCCCTGAAGGCATGTTTCTAAGAGATATAAAAACCTTTTCCTAAATATTAAACTTCACTATTCATTACCAGTGTTTAGCCTCTCCGCATCTTCATTCAATCCTAATTCAATCTAATATTTAGGAATATTAGAAATTCCTAAAATAAACTAGACTAATAATGCTCCTAGCAATACCAGCAAGAGTTTTCCAAATTCTTGTAAATATTTTACTATTTGTCATAAAACTGAGTTTCCTTGCAATCCTCAAAAACAAGGTATTATAGAATGTACTCTTTCTACTATCAAAAATTACTTAAATTAAAAAAAGGGGAGAATTATTTGAATACTATACCCCCTAAATTCAAATAATTACATTTCTCATTTACAATTTATTTTAAATTTTTCAATTTTGGATGGCAATAAAAGGTCTGCCGCAGACAGACGATGGTGAAACATACAATAAAAGTATACTGAAATTAAATGGAAGGATGCTTTAACAAAACAATGAAAAAGACCAAACCCTGTGTTAATATGGGGTCGAGGCTATGTTTGTGTTTTTCCACAGAACTCTGAAAGTACAAGGTGACTTCCTGGAAAGCTGGTACACTTTGTAGAAGATAGAAGATGTCTCGCCTGACAGAAATAAAGATGGTGATATTGCTGACTCTGACAACGAGAATTCAAGTTGAATCTTAAAGGGCATATGTTCCAGATCCACCTTTACTTCACCCTCTCAGCTGGAGAAAAATGTTACTGCAAATTTGAATTTGTACGACTGGGCTCCATCAAATAAAGTCGAAGCTAAAGGATCAGTAGAAGAAATTTGGACTGTTAATCACCGTAATTATCAAACCGAATTATGAAAATTAGTTGCAAGTAGGGGATCCAAAAAAAAAATTTCCTGTATCCCTAAAGATAAAAGAAAAATAATGTCACAAATGCCAAAGTCATGTCTTGTGTACCTGAACCATATGTATAATTGATTGGTAATAATGTTATCACTGTTGATTATCTGAAATACAATGTGAGTTGTTCTCACTGTAAAATCTCTTAACTGTATTAGCTCCATTGCCAAAGATGATTCAGTCATTATTCTAATGAATCTCCTCTTATTATGACTTTAGTAAAGTTAAATGATATTTGGTATGATGATAAAAGCTTGCAAATTTTAAAAGAATTATATAGGTTGCCATTAAGAGTTAAAAGAGCTGTAGGTCTTGTTATTGCAGGAATTGTTTCCCTTATCTCTATGCTTGCTGCTGTCTCTGCTTCTGCTATAGCTTTGACACAAGAAGTTCAAATGACTAAGTTTGTAAATGGGTTAATGTATAATGTGACAAAAAATTGGGTAGAGCAAGAGAATGTGGATGTAGTTATGGAACAAAAATTAAATGCTTTATATGATATAGTAAATGTTAGGAAACATGGTACAACAAATTAGAATGAAAGGGAAAGTTAAGATGCTATGTGGCGGCTCTCTGCTCCTCGTCGATCCAGATTGCCCTCTCTTCTTGTGCAGCCTCAGCTGCATCCCTGAGACACGATGGTGAAGGTTGGAGTAAACGGATTTGGCCGTATTGGGCGCCTGGTCACCAGGGCTGCTTTTCACTCTGGCAAAGTAGATATTGTCGCCATCAATGATCCCTTCATTGACCTCAACTACATGGTCTATATGTTCCAATATGATTCCACCCATGGCAAGTTCAACGGCACTGTCAAGGCTGAGAATGGGAAGCTGGTCATCAATGGGAAAGTTATCACTATCTTCCAGGAGTGAGATCCCGCCAGCATCAAGTGGGGTGATGCTGGTGCTGAGTATGTTATGGAGTCCACTGGTGTCTTCACAACCTTGGAGAAGGCTGGGGCTCACTTGAAGGGTGGTGCCAAACGGGTAATAATCTCTGCTCCTTCTGCTGATGCCCCCATGTTTGTGAACCATGAAAAGTATGACAACTCTCTCAAGATTGTCAGCAATGCCTCCTGCACCACCAACTGCTTGGCTTCCCTGGCCAAGGTCATCCATGACAACTTCAGCATTGTAGAGGGAGTCATGACCACATCACTGCCACCCAGAAGACTGTGGATGGCCCCTCTGGAAAGCTGTGGCGTGATGGCCGTGGAGCTGCCCAGAACATCATCCCTGCATCTACTGGCGCTGCCAAGGCCGTGGGCAAGGTCATCCCTGAACTGAATGGGAAACTTACCGGCATGGCTTTCCATGTCCCCACCCC
>NW_006400033.1:33945-66055 GCF_000299155.1 Elephantulus edwardii
GCAGGACCACCCATCTTGGCTTGACCATCTGTTTTACAGTAAACAACTCTAGGAAGCAGTATGCTAATGAATAGGGAGTGACCAAAGGTCTCAGAATTCCAGGAATGTGATACTTTTGTGTTTTTTCAAAACATATTGTAGGATATTCCGGAAGATGTCCTTGTTGTGTGGAGGTCTGGGAATGTTTGATCTACCAGTCAACATCTTGGACAAATAAGAGATAATGTGATTACCCCTACAGGCATGTTTCTAAGAGGTATATAAACCTGTTCCTAAATATTAAACTTCACTATTTGTCACGAGCGTTTAGCCTCTCTGCATCTTCTTTAAATCCTAGCCGCTTCTCTCGCTGAACTTATCATCTCAGACAAGAGTCTCATGATGAGAGCTTACAGAATACTCTTTCAAGAAAAAGACTGATAACCCAATTACAAAATGGGGAAAAGGCATGGAAAGAATTTTCACAGAGGAAGATATTCAGATGGCACACAGACCATGAAGAAAATGCTCAAAATCACTGGCAATAAGTGAGATGGAACTCAAAACTACAGGGAGGTACTGTCTCACTCCAGTAACAGTGGCAAAGTATAACAGGGCAGCAAGTAAATGTTGGAGAGGATGTGGCGAGAAAGGCACTCTTAAACACTGATAGTGGGGTTGTAAAATGGCACAACCGTTCTGGAAGGCAGTTTGGTGCTTCCTCAAAAAGCTGAACATAAGCGAGCTCTGGTGGCCTGGTGGCGGGAAGCTGCACTGCAATCTCAGAGGTACATGGTTCATATCCACCAGATGCTCTGCTGGAGAAGGAGGAAGAATCTCCTGTTATCAGTCAGATCTGATTTGATGGTACACACACAAAAATAATGAAATAAAAATAAAATAAGAAAACCAAAAATCTTCACATAAAAAAAAAGCTGAACATAGAAATTCCATATGATTCAGTTATTCCACTGCTTGAAATATATATCCTGAGACAATGAGGATGGAAGCAAAAATAGAGATTTCTACACCAATGTTCATAGCAGCATTATTCAGCATTGCAAGAACATGGAAACAGCCCAGACGTCCAACCACCATAGAATGTATTAATAGATTATGGTACATTCACACAATGGAATACTATGCAGCATGCAGGAGTCATGATTTTGTAAATTATTACCTAACTTGGGAGGGACTGGAGAGCACTATGCTGAGTGAATGCACTCAGTCCCAAAAGAACAAATCTTGTATAAAACCATTATTGTAGAATGAGTCTAAAATCATTACTGTAGAAGGATCCAAGAGGGGGTGGGGGACGGTGGAAGCAGAAAGAGGGGGAGAAGGGGTTAATTATGGAGTTGTACAATTTGAAGGGAGGATGAGGAAAATTGGAAGACTTCTCAAAAGCAATGTATTCTAATTTTTTAAATAAACTAGAATTTTAAAAAACACACAATTGCCCAAGAAAATGTGTTATCTACAGGGAAGAAATCACATAAACTAGCATTAGATCCACCACAAAAGATGACATATCCATAAGGGCACTTTATATTTGTTTAGAGGCAACAGAGGCTATGGGGAAGTTTACATGCAACAACCAAGCTTCCATACACAATCGAAGGCATATTCTCCTTTCTCTTGGAGAGGCATGCTATTCTTTCTTGTAAAAATTTAAAAAAGCCTTTGGAAATGCATTCATTCCCTCTGTTCTGGAATTCATCTCACAATTTCTCTGTGATAATAATGTGAGGAATTAGTATATTATAATAATTAGTATAGTGTAGTGTAGTGTAGTGTAGTATAGTATAGTATAGTATAGTATAGTATAGTATAGTATAGTATAGTATAGTAAATTAGTATAGCAAAACACAAGGCCCCAGGAATAGATGGTATACCAATTGAAGTATTTCAGCTAACAGATGCTGCCCTGGATGTGCTCACCAACTTGTGCCAAGAAATCTGGAGAACAACCACTGGGCCTACAGACTGGAAGAGATCTATATTTGTTCCAGTTCCAAAGAAGGGTGACCCAACTGAGTGTGGAAACTATAGAACAGTATCATTGATATCACATGCAAGCAAGATTCTACTGAAGATTATCCAAAAACTACTGGAACAGTACATCAGCAGAGAACTGCCAGAAGTCCAGGCTGGGTTTAGAAGGGATCGTGGTACTAGGGATATTGTAGCTGATGTTAGATGGATCTAGCTGAAAGCAGGGAATACCAAAAGAATGTCTGTGTTTCATTGATTATGCAAAGGCATTTGTGTGGATCATATCAAACTGTGGCTGACTCTGAGAAGAATGGGAATCCCAGAACACTTGATTGTGCTAATGTAAAACCTATACTTGGACAAAGAGGCAGTCATCAGAACAGAGCAAGGAAACACTGCATGGTTCAAAATTGGGAAAGGCGTATGCCAGGGTTGTGTCCTATCTCCATTCCTTTTCAACCTGTATGCAGAACACATTATCCGGGAGGCTGGGCTCTATGAGAACTGTGGCATCAGGATTGGTGGAAGATCTATTAACAATCTGCTTTATGCAGATGACACAACCCTGCTTGCTGAAACTGAGGAGGACCTGAAATGCTTGCTGCAGATGGTCAAGGACTGCAGCCGTCAGTATGGATTGATACTCAATGTCAAGAAGACAGATTCTCACCACTGGACCAATTGGCAGCATCAGGATGGATGATGAAGAGATTGAGATTGTTAATTTTAGTCTGCTTGGCTCCATGGTCAACACTCTTGGTACCAGTAGCCAGGAAATAAAAAAACGTATTGCAATGGGAAAGTCGGCTGTTAGGGACCTCTCCAGGAGACTGAAGAGCAATGGTGTCACTCTGGAAACTAAGGTGAGTCTGATACAGGCTATGGTCTTTGCAATCACTTGTTATACATCAGACAGTTGGATCAGACATCCTAGGGAGGATAGGAGAATTGATGCCTTTGAGCTGTGGTACTGGAGATGATTATTGAATGTACCGTGGACTGCCAAGAAAACAAACAGATTCATCTTGGAAAGGGTTAAACCAGGCTGCTCTATGGAGACAAGGATTCTGGGGATTTTTTCTGAAATACTTTGAACATGTTGTAAGGAGGAAGAGGTCCTTGGAGAGGGACATCATGCTAGGGCGGAGGGATGACGCAAGAGGGGAAGACCCTCTATGAGGTGGATTGATTCAGTAACTGGGGTAATCGGGATGGGTGTGTCTGAGACAGTATGATTGGCACAGGAGAGAGCACAGTTCAGGGCTGTTGTACACAGGGTCGCTGTGAGTCACAAGCGACTCGATGGCACATAACAACATGGTATGGTAATGAATATACTATGTACTGGAGGAACTGAACTTGCTTCTGGGCTCCAGTATTTGGTTTCTGCCATCCACCTACAAGGTTAATAGGTCTGAAGAAAGATTAGGAAGGTTAAGACGCTAGGAAGAGTTCAGAGGCTGAGTGAAGGGCATTAGCGCACAGGTCAGCTTACTAGGGATTTGATTAGTGTTTTGGGGTTTAGATGGATTTTGTATTTACAGTTAAGGGTTTGGCATTAAGAGTTTAGAAGTTTTAGAGCTAAGTTTATGTTTAGGTCTTGGGGTTTTAGGTTGTGGATAGGCAGAGCTGTGTAGATTTTAGTCGCTTACAGTTTGGGATTCCAAGTTAGTGTTTACGTCAAGGTTGAAGGCTAGGTTTGGTATTTATAGTTTGACCTCACTGGAATTGGTTTTGTACCATAAATATCATAGATAAGCCTTCTCCTTGGAAAGCTGGTTGAAGGTGACCACCCTCAAATGGGCCATGTTGTTACATGTTTGCTGTCCCAGACCAGAGAAGGGTAGGAAGGGTAGAAGAAGTAGCCTGTGGCGGGAAGATGAGCAGGCTTTTTAACTACTATTTTTTTAAAAAAAATTTAAAAATTAATTTTAATGGACGTTTACAGAGATTTTGGATTTCCATATATTCCTTGTTGCATTTTTTCCCTGCCTACCCTTCCCACTAGTTTGCTCTTCTCTTTGAAAAGTAAAAGAAAAATTGTTTCATTGGTTTAGAATCCCAACTCTCGCCCCGAGTACACTCCACTATGCAACCATAAAAAGACGTATTGCAACGGGAAAGTCTGCTGTCAGGGACTTCTCCAAAGTACTGAAGAGCAACTAGATAAGTTTAAAGACAAAGATGCACCTGATTCAGGTCATGGCCTTTCCCATCACTATCCATGGATCTGAAAACTAGACAATGAATAAAGATGACAGAACTATGTTTGCCTTTGATAAAAGCATAGCCAGAGTGCTCCTTAGAGACAAGGACAGCAAAGCTTGTCCTCACATATATGGAGTATGTTGTTAGAAGGGGCTATTCTTTGGAAAGGGACATCATATTTGGAAAAGGGTGCGTTAAGCTCCTTAACGAGATGGACTGACACAGTGACGGAAGCAATAGATACGACTATGTCAGAGATGAAGATGACACAGGATAGGACAGGGTTCAGATCTGCTGTTCAGGATTGCTGTGAGTCATACTCCATGGGAACGTATTATGATATTGCAGAGTACTGAACTTAAGGACCACCAAAGGAACAGGGCAATCTATTGTAGAAGAAGGGCCCAGTGCTCCTTAGGAACAAAAATTGTCAGACTTCCTCACACTTATTTTGGGCATAATGTCACCAGGAACCAAGTCCTTGAAAACAGTCCTGGTGTTCATGGTTAATTGGAGGTTAAACAAGCAGGTAGGTAGATTTTTAATATTTAATTGTACAGTATGAAGAGCAAGTCCAGTTGAAATTGTGTTACATCAAAAAGCAGGATGAACATGTGGACTCACTGTCATATTGTTCAGGTTTGTAGGTTCCAAGGGCATTTTCTCAAGTTTCATTAAGACTTGATGAACTATGAATTCTACGATTTTAGTACTTTGACCTAGTCTGAAATAGATTTTAAGAAAATTCATTTTAGATTTTAAAATCTGACCTGGTCTATTAGCCGCTCCAGTAAAGCCCTGGGTGGCCTAAGCACTCAATTACTAACTGCAAAGTCAGTGGGTTGAACCCACAAGGTGTTCCATATCAGAAGAGGCAGCAGCTGCTTCTGTAAAAGTCAGTGCGTTGGAAACTATGGGACAGCACAATGGTCTTACTAGATTGCTGTGAGCGGCAACCAAAGCAACAGCAAGAGATTCCCCCCGCCCCCAGGCAGTTCAATTACTTCCCACTTCTCTATTTGGTGGGGGTGGTTGTTGTTATGTGCCATCGTTTGCAACTCATAGCTACCATATATACAACAGCCCTAAACCACGCTCTATCCTGTGCCAATCTCATTGCCTCTGACACACCAATCCCGATAACCCCAGTCACCGAATCAATCCACCTCATAGAGGGTCTTCCCCTCCTGCGCTGTCCCTCTACTCTACCCAGCATGATGTCCCTCTCTAAAGACCTGTCTCTCCTTACAACGTGTCCAAAGTATGTCAGACGAAGCCCCAGAATCCTTGCCTCCAAGGAGCAGCCTGGTTTAACCCTCTCTAGGATGAATGTTTGTTTTCTTGGCACTCCACGGTACAGTCAATACTCTTCTCCAGCACCACAGCTCAAAGGCGTCAATTCTCCTGTCCTCCCATGTCACTGTCCAGCTCTCTGATGCATAACAAGTGATTGCAAAAACCATGGCCTGTATCAGGCGCACCTTAAGTCTCCAGGGACACTGCTGTTTTTGAGTACTTTAGAGAGGTCCCTAACCACAGACTTTCCCATCACAATACGTTTTTTGATTTCCTGGTTGTTGGTGCCAAGAGTGTTGACCATGGAGCCGAGCAAACTGAAGCTGTGAACAAACTCAATCCCTTCGCCATCCATCCTGATGCTACCTATTGGTCCAGTGGTGAGAATTTTCGTCTTCTTGACATTGAGCCTCAGTCCATATTGAAGGCTGCAGTCCTTGACCCTCTGGTAGGAAGGTGTAATATTCAAAGGGGATCTAGTTCTAAACAGCATGCATCTGGAAACTCTGTGAACTTTGATAAATGGCCATGGTTGTGGAAGGGCTTCAGGTCTTTTGTTCAAGGAGTCGCTATGACATGCTCGACTTCACGGCAATCAACAAAAGTTCGTTAACACAGGGGTACTTTGGTGGTCTAGCGGGTGAGGAGTTTGGTTGCCAACTCTAAGGCAAGTGATTCAAATCCACCAGCTGCTTCATGAGGGGGAAATGAGCAATCTCCTCCAACGTGCATTACAGTCTCTGAAAACCTGCTGGATACACAGTTAGGAATATGGTCCAACTCAACACAGTGAGTAGAGAGAATAATCAACACTGGAAAAAATGAAGTGAAAATGATATTATAGGCAGTCCCAGGATGTCATTCCAACAACTGTTATAAAATCAGTTCTATTGTACATTGAATACCTTTTCCCTATTTAGTAAAAAAAGTTCTCATTTTTGTCTTTTTATTATCAGTAACTATAAATTTGATTTTTGCCACTGTCAGTGTTGTAACAAGGGCATAACGGTTGCTATGCTCATGTCCAGTTCAACTCCAAAGCATCACCAGCTCTCCACTTGTTCTGACTGCTGACGGCGACATCACTGCAAACCAGCTTTTCTGTCATAACTTGAATGTTTGAGCAGAGAATACTTGTACATATTTTGACTGTTGAGAAATCCTGTAAAATGTGGTTTATTTATTGCCTGTATTCCAGTTGTACATTTGTCATGAAATCATAGGATCAAACTGAGTTGTCACCACTTCCTGATTCATCAGGTGCTAATGTTTGATAACAGCATAATTGCCTGTAGAACACATTTCTCAAGAGAAACCCTGCTGTTCAAGTCAGCAGGTTCGTCAGAAATGTCACTCTTTATTGCTTGCTACCAGAATCTATTTTAGAAGGGGAAACCCCGCTAGTTGAATGGATTATGAGGCATAGAGACCATGTAGTTTCCAACGGCCTTTCAGAGCTAGATTGCCAGGGCTTTCTTCCAGGGCACCTCTGGGTGAATGCAAACTGTCTACCTCTCAGTTAGCAGCACAAGTCTCACCTCAAAGGAAATCATCGTCTTTTGAACAGGATTAAGCAAAAAGTGTTTTCCAATACGAGACGTTACAGAAATCCCGGTTCCTGAATTTTACAATTTCATGCTGTAATTTCAACAGGTTTGTATTGCAGCTCCTTTACTCTTATTAGCTTAGAATCTATTATTTTTTAGCTTTTTAAAAAAAATTTTATTATGTTTTTTCTGTGTGTACCGTCAAATCAGATCTGACTGGTACAGAAGGAAATGGTCCCTTCTTCCCCGGCAGAGCATCTGGTGGATTCGAACTGTGAGCCTATGGCTTGCAGTGCAGCTTCTTAGCACTAGGCCACCAGAGCTCCCCTAGAATCTATTCTTGTACTTCTTTTCTAATGTACTTCTAAAGAGCTCTGGTGGTGGAGTCCAAAGGGAGCTGAACTGCTCACCCAAGGCTGCAGTGCTCCGAATCCATCAGTCACCCCCAGTGAAAGTGGGTCCGTCTCTGCCTGTGTGATTTACAGCCTTGGAAACCCACTATAGGTTCAGCAGAGTTGGGACTGACTGCATGGCATAATTCACAATGAGTTAATGTGATCACATTCACAGCCTCCCATTTTGTGAAGTATTTTTTGTAAAAAGAAGATAGGATTAAGGTAAGATGACTTGCTATGCATTTGAGAGCTGAATAATGAAAAAGGATGACAGAAGAAATGATGTCTTTAACTGTGGTGTTGAAGAGTACTAATATCGCATGGACTTCCAAAAAAGCAGATGTGTCTTAGAGAAAGTGCAGTCAAGAGTGCTCTTTGGAGACAAATATGATAGAGCTTCGTCTCACATACAGTGGGCATGTTGATAGGAGAGGCTATTTCTTGGAGACAGATATGATGCTTGGGAAGATGAAGGGATGGTGAAAGAGAAGACGACTCAACCAGGTGGACTGACACAGTGACGACTGTAGTAATGGGCTCTAGTGTGTCAGAGATTGAGAGAATGGCACAGGAGAGGGAAGGGTTCCAGTCTGTTGTTCACCCAGGGTCACTATGAATCACCACTGTTGCTGCTGCTGTGTACCATCAAATCAGAATCCACCCACAACTAGCCCTCCAGTGGATTTTCAGAGGCTGTAAGTCACACAGAAAGCCTGCCCATTCTCCTTCCTGCAGTAGCTGGAAGATTTGTACCATGTGCCTTTAGGATTACACACAAGTTCTTACCACAGAGCTCCCCTTGGCAGGATGGACGAGGCCTTCAAGCCTTAAAACATGCATACGGTTAAGGGATTGCAACCTACTTTGTGGCATCTAAGCACTACCCTACTAGAGGCCTAAATAAGCCAATAGAAGCTCGATGCTCGCTAGCTCTCCTGGGAGGACAGCATCCAGCTGCAACTGACTGTGTGCAAGAACCTGGCCCACTGCTCACCTGTCTCTGCAACACCAGAATGAATCAGACACAGAACCCACGAGACATCGAAGAGTGGGGAAACTGAATGGAGGAGAGTTGATGGTAGAAATGGCGGCATGGTATAGCTGATTAAACGTGGCGCATTTCTGACCTCTATCTTTAGTGACTAGTCTGACACTGATGTTAGCAGAACACACTGTAATGACAACATGATGTGCCGTTGAGGTGCCTGCAACTCACAACAGCTCTGAAGCCTTTCCTGTCCTGAGTCAGTTTCACTGACTCTGACACATCTACCCCCATTGTCCCAGTTACTGCATCAATCCATCTCATCCGGGGTCATCCTCTCCTGTGTTGTCCCTCCACCCTCCGAGCATGATGTCCTTCACCAAGGACTGGTCCTCTCCTCACTGTGTGCCCAAGGTATGTGAGACAAAGATTCAAAATCCTAACTTCCAAGGAGAAACTTGATTTCATCCTCTCCAAGACAGAACTATTTGTTTTCTTGGCAGTTCATGGTATGTTCAAGTCTCTTCTCCAGCACCACAACTCAAAGAAAGGCATCAATTCTTCTTCTATCAAACTTAGTCATCGTCCAGCTCTCTGATGCATCCATAGCAAGTAATTGTGAAGACCATGGTCTGGATCAGGCACCTCTTAGTCTCTAGACTGACATCGTTGATTCTTAGGACTCTGGAAAGGTGCCTGAAAGCAGATTTACCTAATGCTATTTGTCTTTTGATTTCTGGCTGCTGGTGCTGATTGTTACCTGTGGAACAAAGCAAGTTGTAACTATTAACAACCGCAATCTCTTCTCAGTCCATCATGGTGCTACCAATTTGACCCAGTGGTGAGAATCTTTGTCTTCTTGATGTTGAGCTTCAATCCATATTGAAGACTACAGTCCTTGACCTTCTACAGTAAGCACTTCAGGCCCTCCCTAGTTTCAGCAAGCAGGGTTGTGTCATCCACAAAACATAGGTTTCTTGATGAATCTTTCTCCAACCCTGATGCTACATTTCTAATCACAAAGCTCAGTCCCCCGAATAATCTGTTCTGCATATAGATGGAAAAGGCATGGGTATGGAGACAGGATGTATCCTTGACACACTCTTTCTGATTGTGAACCATGCAGCAGTTCCTTGCTCTGTTCTGAAGACTGCTTCCTGATCCAAGTATAGGTTTTACATGAGAACAATCAAGCATTCTCCTCAAGTTTAGCCACAATTTGCTGTGATCCACACAATCAAATGCCTCTGCATAGTCAATCAAACACAGATAGATATCCTCCTGGTACTCTTTGCTTTCTGCCAAGATCCATCTGACATTGATGATAGTGTCTATAGTGCCATGGCCTCTTCTAAAACAAGATTGTATTTCTGATAGTCCTCTTTTAAAACAAGATTGTATTTCTGGTAGTCCTCTTTTAAAACAAGATTGTATTTCTGGTAGTTCTCTGTCAATGTATTATTCCAGTCATTTTTGGATGATCTTCAGCAGGATTTTGCTTCTGTGTGATATTGAACACTAATTTCCACACACTGTCAGGTCACCTTTTGTTGGAATAGGAATAAATATGGATCTCTTCCAGTCAGTTGGCCAGGTACTCGTCCTCCAGATGTGAATAATATATAGGTTACTAAGAATGACTTTGAGCTAGACTAGGAGTATTAACTACATTTTGTCTATTTTTGCTACTACAGAATTGTTTTTCCCCAGAAGGACAACAGTTCTAAAGTGAAAATTTACTTCTGATCCAGCCCTTTCCATCTTTAAAGCCAGTGCTCAAGAATTCAGAGAATTAGAATGTGTGTTTACTTAGTTTTAAGGAGCAAAGTAACTGTTAAATAATGTTCTTATTCATTCTAATACGCACATAACTCTGTGCCATGTGGTACAAAACTTAAATCTCAGAACTCAAACGCAACATTTTCAAATTTTAATCTGTTTTTTCTCTTCTCAACACTACTCCAGTTAAAACAGAAAACAAAGACAAGTTAGTCCACTTTTCCAAATTTACCTTCCTCTTAAGACTCCAGTCTTGCCTGTTAAAGTATTTCATACGTGTTGAGTTTCCACATCTCCTAAGTGAATGGCGCTCACTCTCCATCTGTTCTGTGTCTTGGCTCTAGGTGACCTGGATGTAAGGAGTGAAGCTGCCAACCTGAAAGCATGTGGTTTGAACCCACCGGCTGCTCCACCAGATAAAGATGAGCAATCTTCTCTGTGCTGTTCACTGCCTCTGAAACGCACTGGAGCAGTGGCTACATCATCAGCACACAATAAACACCTTGAGAAAGAGTACTCATCTGGTCTTCGCTCATTAGTGTTCAAGGCCTAATCCTCTAATGTGTCCCTAGGAAGGTTGCTAATATTTTAGGCATGATTCTGGGATAAGAGAAATTTTATTTTTCAAAAACTCATTTCTATGAAGCTAAAATACTATTATGTCCCTCACTATTCTTCTAAACTAATTAAAACCTCCGAATTTTCCCTCAAAAGCAATAAAACCAAAAACAGTTATTAGTATATGATTCCATTTAGTGGAAAAGAGGTTGTTCTCAATTCTCATTACATTGAATCACACACTGAGTATCCGCTTTGAAGTCCTGGGACTCCATAACAGAGAGGAAATAAGAAAATCATTATTGTATTTTATTGAGAAACAGTAGGAAAATATAGTGCTGGAATGTAAAATAAAAATGGCTCTCTGAAATATCTATAAAATGTGTGAAGATGTACTATGTGACATTCTAAAAAGATTGTCATTATAACTGCAATGCATACAATTATAAACTAGTAAGGAAATAAACAACTCGACCTTGATTAAAGTGTGGGAAATATGTCTTAAAAGGACATGAGGGATACACTTGGTTAGCAATCCACAGACACAGTCGACAGAGAGGCACACTGTGGCACTGGAAATAGCCAGGACGGCAAGGCACAGTTCCAATTTTTCAAAACAAGATCACAGGATCTGGCTTCACCAAATTACTTGATGGAATACAAGAACAGGACGAAAGCTCATAACTAAACATTTCTTTTAAGGCTAACGGGTTTACATTCTTGCTGTATCATAGATTCAGATATTATTACTCTATTATAAGCAGAGAAGATCCTTCCCCGTCAGCATGCTAGTCACGCTAGTCACATTTCCAGGACCACAAACTCACACTACATGTAGCATGTAGGTATTCTGAATCTGACATGCTTCCCTGCTATAAGCTAATAAAAACATTACCCTTGACTTTAAAAAAACCAGATTAAAACCAGACAATCCACAAAAATTCACTAGGGATAATAGAAAACTTCAAGTTTAGTAAAAATCTTTTCTTTAATTTTCTTAAATAATATTCACTTAGCATTCCACATTGTGGAAAACTGAAAGATGCACTCTGGACACCATTACCTGTAGATTTCAGAACACTGGCACAAATAACAACTTATGTTAATATTTTCTAATCTATCAGAACAACTGTGTCCCACCTTACAAACTAAAACAGATGGCAAGCCCTGAACTGCGAGAGGTTTACAGATGAGACTTCAAATCTGAAAGTGTTAGGTGTGCCAGAAGGATTCTAAACTGCTTAGAAGAGAGTATTTAAAAATCAGTCTGGAACGTTCTCCATCACTGCAGCTGCACTCTGTAGGCACCTATCAGCAACTTAACCTAGTGGAAGAAAAAAGACCAATTAGTACACAAGTAAGGGCTCCTTTTTCTAGGTAGAGGGAAAAAAACACAGTCTAGACTGATTTCTCTTTCTTTGACATTATTTTCAGTTTGGTACTGCAACATAAAATCCAAACTAGCATAACTTGATTTTAGGATATGGTTAACAGAGTATTATTATTATAGTTGAGGAACTGATTTATACAGATATATATATTCTCATTACTCTTGGCACGTTTCATTATTTAGGCCTGACTTATTGTAGATTCAGACCTAGAACTGAATCCTAGGCAGTACTCTCTCTAGCCAAGCTACTTCAGAGAAAGTCACTTAGACAATCAGTATGGGAGTAATAGTCAATGTGAGGGAAGTCTTCACCTTAGCAGAGGGTGCTTCTGTCAATCTTATGAAGAGTTTATTGAGGCCAGCAACAGGACTGAATGAATAAACAAAATGGCTATCCTGGAATAGAATGAGACCCAAGTCAGTCACTATTTCTTCAGAAACTTCTCCATTCAGTAAGGAACAAACTGTTAATTTCACAGTATAATCATCTTTTTCTTTTTTAATTATTTTTTGTGTGTGCACCGTCAAATCAGATCTGACTGGTACAGGAGGAGATGGCCCCTCCTCCAGCAGAGCATCTGGTGGAGTTGAACCACGTACCTCTGGGTACAGCTTCTTGCCACTAGGCGACCAGAACTCCCTTAATCTTCTGATAACAGACATCAGAAAAGGATTTCAAAGTGAATCATATAGAAGTTTTATATATGAATTTTTATAAATCAGTATGCTGTGATTCCTTATTCCCCCTCAATTGTTAAAAAATAATGCAAATAGAAATGTAGTTTATAAGACTTAGCTAACAATTTCTGATATAATCATTAATATCAGAATTCATGGAGGTATATAATCAGCATGTATGTCAAAGATGTTTATAAGGCCAGTTATGGCTTTTTAACTCAGCTTAAGGGAAAAATTATAAATATGGCTGTTCAATGCATAAAGATTCTTTACAGCCTCCTATCAAAACCTCACGGCATAATCATCCTTTTCCCTTGCCCACCCAGTCGATAATCTGTCCAACCTACTCCTCCCCACTCACTGCCTGTCAACCCTTTCTGACTCTTTCTATGGTTCTTTAAAAGAATTTTTATAGAGCACTTATATATCCACTAGTATATTATTTATTACATATTTTTAACTCATGATGATTTTAAAAAGAAAACTAATAAATTAAGATTACTCAAATTATGAACTTAAAATTAAGCATATATACAACTAATGCTAATATACTGGTTTCAGAAAGTGTGAATAGAAAGATAACAGTTCCTTTTCTAAATTTTTTAATTTTTCTTTAAGTCAATGTTTGTCATTATCATAGAGGAAATATGCTACAGTATTTAAAATCAGGCAATTTGTTTCAGGTAAACATAAATGTTTAAATCTAGAATAATGCAAGGTCAAAAACATAATAGTAAACATAATTCAAAGTACAAAAATGAACTCTATTTTCATTGACAAGGTTTAAGATAACTGAACGGATTTACTAAATTTTAATGATTACATATTTTAAAACAGGAACTTTAAAAGAATGGTAACCTGTACTTTTTAATCAGAACATAGTAATTTTCACTGCTGAGCTACAAAAAAAAAATCTTACCAGAAATACAGGAAGTTGAAATTTATCATTTAAAACTACTGCTTGTACACTACATGGTCCACAGAGTCGAGCAATGACTTCTTTCCCCAAAAAGTTTGCATGGAAAATAAACAGCAGGATACCAGAACCTGAATAATATACAAACACATATTTTAGTTCATCTACTAATAAAAGATCTGTAGTAAATGGGTATTTATATTTTACTCTTACTTTAGTTATGAAGCACAAGATAGGAAGTAGTACTTATGTTTCACTAAGCTAGAGGGAAGACATTTATTTATTTTATAATTATCTGTATCAGGGCATAGTAATCCAGAGACAACTAGCAGCAATAAAACAGGGACACTGTTGATCCTGGGTTAGAATCTTAAACTAGACTTTTTATGTTTATTGTGATTTGAGTGAAAAATCCACATAAAGCTAAATGTTAATAAAAACAGTTAACTATTAAGGGCCAAACTGCATTAATATTGCCATGTATTCCCTATGACTTGTTTCTTAAATGAGTGTTAAGACAATGGACTAAGCACTCTTCTCAGTTACCTGGGAAAGAGAGCAATGTGGTTTCTTCTGTCAGAGGCTTTCTGTAATTGTATTTCTTTGTCTGCTGTTTACAAGTCTATGTCATTACCATGCACAACAATGTCCTCAAACTGTAAAGGAAGAGTTCTAATAGTCTACACACACCACTTCATAATTATAGTGTCACATTTCAGAAAGAAAAGCCAGGTTTACCTTCTGGTACGTTCTGTGGGGGCTTATAATTGAAATCTGTTGAAAAATCTGGTCCCTCACAAAGACAACGGCATGCTATTGGAAAAAAAAAACTGGTTCTAGCAAAGCAAGACGGGCTTCAAAGTAATCCCTTATGGTATCTTCTGCTACTCTTGAAAGTCTAATAAAAAAGTATATATAGTAAGAGTTGTCAGTGTTAACACAGAAAAGTACCATGAGCCATAAACTAATTCTAGGGTTGAATATAGTGAGGCTGTCTGATCTTTTTACAATCAGCAACACTAGCCCCCTGCTTTCTTTTTCTTTAGAATTCAGCATCTAACAAGTTTAAAAACCATCTAGCTGCTCTCACTGGAATGTAAATCTCAAGAGAGGAAGGTCTTTGTCTTTCCTGCCCATCTCTATCTATATCCTTGACCCTCTAGAAGCGCCTGTCACACAGCTGGTGCTCAGGACACATGTATTTAGTGAATTAACATTCTGAAAAACGAGAAAGGACTCTATTAAGAAATTCAGGAGTAACTCTCCAGTCTTGATACAGGCCATGGTCTTTGCAATCACTTTTTATGCGTCAGAGAGTTGGACAATGACTAGGGAGGATAGAAGAAGAATTGATGCCTTTGAGCTTTGGTGTTGAAGAAGAATGCTGAGGGTACCATGGACTGCTAAGAAAACAAACAGATTTATCCTAGAGAGGGTTAAACTGGGCGACTCCTTGGAGAAAAGAATTCTGAAGCTTTGTGTCACATACTTTGGTCATGTTGTAAGGAGAGACTGGTCCTTAGAAAAGGACCTCATTCTTAGGAAGGTGGAGAGCAGGTGCAGGAGGGGAAGGCTCTCTATGAGGTGGATTGATTCAGTGACTGGGGTAATAGGGATGGGTATGTGGAAGACAGTGAGATTTGCACAGGACAGAGCAGAGTTTAGGGCTATTGTATATCGGGTCGCTCTGAGTCTCAAGTTACTCGATGGCACGTAACAACAACTTGTTATAGTGCTCAGCTGAGAAAGAAATGTACAGTGGCCAATGTTATCTGATCCAGCAAAGTATCTTGACGCTGTCTTGCCACTGGATGGCCAAATCATCTAATATGAGCTCTCAAAGGCCCCGACACCAGTAAGCCGCTTAGGACCATTCTATCACCAAGTAAGTAACCTGATAAACCCTCAGTCCCAGGAAACCTGGCAAACTTCTAGGCCACCACATGTGGGCCACTAATATGATCAAATGCCTTGCGATGTGGCAGAGATCTCTTTTCCTACCCTAAACCCATTTTGCCTTCTTTTCCTCTAATAATACAAGTGACTTGGTTCCACGTGGCAACCTGCCCATCTGAAACAGTGGCTCCCAGGACTCCTGGCAGTCACTCATGTACCAATGGACCAAGGCTGGCCAGAAAGGCAGAAGATGACCCTTGCTGAGTGAAGTTTCCAGCAGGACTGTTAAAGTGGGTAGATACCAAGCTCATGACTTGGGCATATTGTATATTTCATGCAGATCCTGTGTCTAGAACTGGAGTAATCATCTTGCAGGCATGACAGAGTCATGTCCTAAGTACTGGAGTCAGCAGGGGGGTGGGGGTGTGTGACAAAGTGATTTCGCTGTATCTGCTTAGGGTTGCCTTTCCCTACAGGTCCTGCTATAAGAAAGTCATAGTCTTCTCTAGGCTGGCTACTGCTTATAGCCTTTCTATTACATGCTATCAGGAGAATTCTGAAGTAATAAAGATAACAGTTATAAAAATGAGCACAAAATTAAAGGAAATATAGAATTCATCTGAGGTAATTTAAACTAAAGTTGGAGTATTTTTAAGAAAACATATGCGAGCAAAAGTAACATTTTATGGAGGTAATCCTAGACATGAAGGTATGATAGTTTCTCATACCTCAATGACTTGTAGGGAAAGAATTCAAATGCCACTTATTAAATTAACATCTGATGAGAAGAGTAGTCCACTAGGACCTGCACTTGATAATCCTTTTCTGAGCAGTTACAAACAGGTTATATAATGTGTTCAAACTAAGAGCTATATCAAACTCTGTGTTTTAATTGCGGTAAATTTACTTCATACTTACGTTTCTAAATGATTCTTCAGCAGATCATACACCAACACATTGTTACACTGCTTCGCGAAATGGAGTGCACTATTCTGGTGCTTTGACAAAATATTACAGTCTGCTCCACATTCAATAACAAGCCGCACAATGTCTGAATTTCCTCTTTTACAGGCCTATGGGAAGAAAGCAGTAATTACATAATCATAGTATTTTTTAAATATCAATGTATCCTATTATTTATACCTTCCTTTTTCATAGCTGTATGTTCATGGCACAGAAATTCATTCATTTTACCACTTCCCTATTGATGGACACTTACCTGTATCTCAACTTTGTTCAATATAATGACATTAGATGTATACATATACTCTACCTAAGCATACTTCCACAAAATTAATTTCTAAAGGCAACACTTTAAAAAAATTATTTCTTCATGTTGTCATTTGTTTTGGCTACTACTTTCATGGGCACTGATTGTGGACTCAAGCCAAATGGAAACCACTAAATTCTTTGAGAGAGAGACTGTTCCATTTTACATTTCCACTTAGGGGTCTTTCCATATCTTAGACGGTACCCCCTGTGACATAGGGGCTGCAGACTATAATGTTGGTAGTCTGAACTCACCAGCCATTCCATGGCAATCTGCTCTTACAAAGAGTAAACCCTTGGAAATGCCATGGCCAATTCCATCTTGCCTTATAGGGTCACTAAGAGTCAGTGTAAACTTGATGGTAATGGGCTTTAGTTTTCGGTTCACATGTGCCCCTAAGTCAGAACTCAAAGTTAACTAACCCTCCAACAGGTCTTCAGAGGATGCACAGGAGAAAACTGCCCATCTTTCACCAGAGCACAGCTGGGGAACTTATCTCTGCCTGCCTTTGGGTTGGCAGTGCAACTCTTTAACACTAGACCACCAGATCTCTTAAAGCAAATACATTTTCTCCCATTAGGTACAGACTGACTGGCCCTTCCCTTTCTCAGTTAAGTTCACTCAAGGATCTCTGAGTCCTGGAGACCCAGTCCAGTGGCCCTTTGACATAACCTGCAGTTCTTGCTGCTCACACAATGAGCTATATCCTGTTTGCTTACTTATGAGTCTACTTGACCTATTTATTCACACAATGCTTGAGTCCAGAGACTATTCTCGTTTCTCATCATATTCCAGGACGAGGCTGACCTGGGCCGACCACAGACACCACCCTTAGTACTTGTTCTGCGTAATGTATTTACCTTCATTAAAGCCGTCTCACCATTGCTCTGCTGGACATTCACAAAAGCTCCAGCTTCCAAAAGAATAGCCACAGTTGTTAAAAAGTTCTATTAAAAACAAACAAACAAACAAAAATTGAATTCCAAAAATTCTTTAAGAGATAATTAAAAATATTTGGATATTTAGTCATTAGCAGTTTGTGTCAAGAAGGTTGCTAAGTACATTACTCTCATGTCTTCACTAACAGATTCCTGTGAGGATGTGATGTGCTATGAACCCAGCCCCTAGCGCTCTCATGCACTAGTTCTCATGCACTAATACACAATCACGTGCTATTTTGCCAGCAATTTCAACCTCACATATAATCCCGTTTCCCTTTGAAAAGGCAATATGTTTTAATGAGATTATCAAGAAAACATCTTAAGAGGAAATAATTTTAAACATAAAATATAGATAAATCTCTTTTTAAAAAAAATTATTATTTTGTGTGTGTGTACTATCAAATCTGATCTGATCAGTACAGGAGGAGACCATTCCTCCTTATTCAGCATAGCATCTGGTGGACTCAAACCATGTACCTCTAGGATTGCAGCGCAGCCTCCCTCCACTAGGCCACCAGAGCTCGCCAGATAAATCTCTTTTTAAAAATACAATTACGTAACCTACTGTTATTAAAAACACTGATTCTTTACATGTCATTGTTCAGATGAAATATGAATTAAAAAGTTACAGAACTTCATGCTCTCCCCCCGTCCTCATTAGAGTTCACCAAGATTCTCTCCTAAGTCCACTGGCAGAAATTCCACTGTAAAACTGAAGCACTGTGGAATGTCTAACCTTCTCAGCTGCGTGAATCAGTGCGGTGGTCCCATTCTTCTGTCTCCCATTCACTTTGGCTCCTTTTTTGATGAGAAGTCTGAGGAGGTCATCCTGTCCTCCAGCTGCAGCAAGCATCACCAGAGTCATCCCACTTGAATCCTTACTCATTGGTGGGATGAGAAAAAGTAGAAGGAAGTAGTTAGAGAGATATGTTAATATTTAATCAGAAAAATTCTATAATTAATTCTCTTTACCTAGGACATATAAACACAAAATTACTAAACTGCATTTCCTTAATAATCTACTAAACTTTTTTAATTAAAGCATTCTATTAGAGATTCAGAAACAAACATTCATTTATTAGTTGTTTCCATCTAAAAGAGTTACCATACATTTTCTAATCTAGGTATTTCACACTAAAGGTACTGACAACTTGCAGGACATAAACGGCACAGCATTATCTTAATGCTACATAAACAGCAAAGGTCCTGATTTTTTTCCTCTCACATTTCAGTCTAAATTCTCTTTAACCTCAAGGTAAAACTCCTATGTTCATTTTATTAATTTAAACTGTTCCAAAGATATGAGGCAAGAAGTGACTATTCCAAGTTACATAAGTCCATTCTATTGTTAACAAACTAAAATGAATATGATTAGGCTTAGATAAATGTTGGTCTATACAATCGCAATTGCTAGGTTTTCTATAAGTGGTTTCTTCAAACATAAGAAATTCAGAAGTAGGTAAAGAAATTCACAAATCAAAGAAATAAAATAAGAGTCCAGACATAAATCCATACATCTATTATCAGCTAATTTTTTCCAAGAGTGCCAACAGGGATCTAGAAGAATCTCTTAAATAAACAGAAGTGGGACAACTGTCATCTCCACATGAAAAGGAACAATGCTGGACCCATAATGTAGTCCCATGTCACAGGCTGGATTCTCTAGAGAACCAGTGTGTGTTTGTGTACATACAAAGAGATTTCTCTCCAGAGAGTGGCTTATGCAGTGGAAGGGACTGGTAAGTCCTACATCTGTGAGTCAGGCATAACGTTGAGGGTTTCTTCTGATTCCTGCACGGCTGCAGGGGCTGACAAACCCAAAATTTAAAAGTCAGGCAAAAGGATGTTGCCTTATTTCTCAAAAATGAGATGTCAGAAGATGACAAATTGGATGCAGGATCCCGTTTTTGTTGTTAGAAGCTGTCGAGTTGACTCATAGCAACCCTCTAAACAACAAATGTGAACAGCTAGGAGACAGTTCCAACTCAGCAGCAATGTGTGAGAGAGAGATAGAGAGCGCACACACAGTTATAACAGTACTAGAGAATTATGACAGATGCAGAAGGGTAACTGTAAACAGGCAACCATGAGAGAAATACAAATGACCATACCATCCAAACTAGCAGAGATTTAAACAAGTGATAACTCAAAGATAAATAGCAACACAACCAGATGCTAATTTTGAGCAGAGATGGGGAGGTAGATTTATAGAACTAAAATTTTCTGTATCACATAGTCTACAAAGTTTATAACTTGATTGTATCTTACTTTTGTTAATTTGAAAAGAAGGAAAAGAAAAAAATGAACAGAATGCTTTAAAAGTGCTATTTTCCAACTAGAGTGTTCTGGAGGCTTAGTGGTAAGGCACTGCGCAACCAACACAAAGGTACACAGTAGAAAACCACCAGCTTTTCCTCAAGGGAAAGACAGGCAAATCTCCTCCCATGAGACTTAATGCCTCTGAAAACACATCTGAGGGTCAGCTATGGATTGGTTCCGACTCAACAGTACACAACAACTTTCCAACTACCTTTCATGAGAATATTAAAAACAACTATTACCTCTTGTTCAAGGTTATATTCTTCACTTGAATTAAGTGCAATCTTCACAGTAATATAGTCCCCATTTTTCACAGCATCCCTCAATAAATCTGAAATGAAAGAAAAACAAATGAGGATCGATATACCCAGAACTAGGAAAAGGAATCCTATAATATCAAAATCACTCACTACTTGGAATTGCATCTGCTGTGGTAAAATTCTCATCTTCTCCATCAAGATGCTTTTGAAAATCTTCCAGTTTCATCCATTCCAACTGCAAGTCCATTCCCAAACTCAAAAGTTGTTGCTTGCCATCTAGAACACAGAAGATTCTTACTAAGACACATTTTTCTGTACTACACTGTTATTGTATAAAATTCGTGGTTTCTTAACCTAAACTTTACATATACTTTTAACATAGGTTATTATATAACTGAGTCTTTCAATTGTTAAAATTTCTTATTTTCTTTGGAAAGTAACAAGAGTTATCCATATTTTAGTATTACAGTACTTCAAAGGTAGAGATGAAATAAAGAGTCACAGGATCCACAAAACAGACTCTTACATAATTTGCCATACTCTTACATACTTTTGCTTGCTCTGACCTTTCTTCAACGATCTACCCCACTTCTAGCCATATACAAAGGGAACCAAATCAAACCTCTGTCCACTGAGTCAATATGCACACCAATCATGTAGGACAATGACACAGGCATTCCAAAACTATATATATTTTTTTTCTCTCTCTCTTTTTTGGTGGCCTGTCAAATCAGTTCTGACTTGCACAGGAGAGTGCCACTCCTCCAGTGGAGCATCTGGTATATTCAAACTGCATGCCTTCAGGATTGCAGTATAACTTTTTGCCACTGGGCCACCAGATCTCCCTCTATATTTCTGAAAGCAGACTGTCCCATTCTTCTCCCAAAGAGAGGCGTTGAGTTTAAACTGCCAACCTTTTGGTAAACCATTGAATGTCTCGCCCACAACCACAAGAGCTCCTTTTGTAAGTCACTGAACATTTGTATATCTAGTAGGATCAGTACTAGACACTTAACAACAACCAAGCCCTTATCTTCATTTTGGACTTGGATGAAGTGGCTGGAACCTGTATGATGGTGCACTTGTTTTGGCTGAGGATCTATGAGGATCATTTCATTGTTTTTATTTAAGCCTCTTGTTTTAGAGCCACCAAGACCTCCAAGAGGACACCTGCACCTCGTCTCCACTTTGGAGACTGGGTGAAGTGACTGGACTCTGAAAGATGGGCTCTCTTGTTTTGGTTGAGTGTTACTGCAAAAGTTGAAAGTTCGGTGGTTGCTGTTTTTATTTAAGCCTCTTGTTTATAGAGTCAACAAGGCCTCCTGGAGGGCCCTTGAGTTTAAAAGTTGGGCCTGAGGGATTATATTTTAATTCCTTGTTACTATAGTTGGAAGAACATTCTTCTAAATCCTACAGCCCCTTTCTATCAATTTGCTGTAATCTGGGTTTGCAGTAAGGCTGAACCTTGTGCCACTGGTGTCTCAAACGCCATAATCGCTGCCCATGGTGGACAGTATTTGGTGGAGCTTCCAGTTTTAAGACAGGTTTGGAAGCAGGAGTGGTATCCACTTCCTAAACCACATGCCTCTGGAAACTCTATGAACTTGGAGAAACAATAGTTATAGAAAGGACTCAGGTTTTGTTCATAGAGTTGCTATGAGTTGTGCACAACTCGATGGCAATTAAAAGCAACAACAATCTCTATTAAGGAGCTCTGGTGGTCGAGTGGTAAAGAGCTGCACTGCAATCCCGAAGGTACATAGTTCAAATCCCGCAGCTGCTCAGAGGATAAAGAAGGGACAATCCCCTCCCATGTAATTAAACTGCCTCTGAAAACCCACTGGAGGGTCAGCTCTGACTTGATGGCACACAACAACAACAATCTGTATATAAGTAAGTCACTGCTTATTGATCCTTCTGGGTTCAGCTCAAACTTCTCTTTCTAGACACACTCCCTGCATGATAACCCAACCCTCAAACTCTCACAGGATCCTAGGTTCCACCACCAATTAATTAATTATACCTTTTAAAAAAGTTTATTCATGTTGGTTTGCATACAAAATTTGTATACATTGTGTTTCACCCTTTCCTTCATTCCCACTGTGTTTCATACAGTCATTCCCATACACTGTGTTTTACAAAACTATATCTTAAAACAAATATTTGTTTCCCTCTTCCAAGGTCTGATCCCTTGTTCATTAATACTAAAACAGGCATCTTCACTCCTTATTACTAACATAATCAGTAACTAAGATTTGCATCTAAGTCATTTAGGAGTACAGATAATGTGTTACTTAGTATCAAATGCTTTTTCTTTTCTTCCTATCCCAAATGAAAAGAGCTCCCCTAGTAGCTTTAATGGACTGCCAACAGAACAAAAACTTGTCTATCCTGGAGAAACTATGTCGCTCCTTAGAGGCAAGGATTTTGAAGCTCCATCTCACATACTTTAGGCATGTTGCCCAGAAGGACCAGTCCTTGAGGGACATCCTACGGAGTTCTGGCAGCCTAGTGGCAAGAAGCTGCACTGCAACCCCAGAGATAAACAGTTCCAATCCACCAGATGCTCTGCTGGAGAAGGCAGGGCAATCTATTCCTCTACCAGTCAGATACAATTTGACGGTACACATACACTCAAAAAAATAAAAAATTTGGGGGGATAAAAAAAAGAAGAAGGAGGATGTCCTGCTTGCAAGGATGGAGGGCCAGCACAAGAGAGAAAGACCCTGGAGGAGATGGACTGACACAGTAACTGGGGTAGTGTGTGGCAAAAACAGTGAGATTAGCTCAGGATAGGGCAGGGTTCAGAGCTACTGTGTGTAAAGTTGGCACATAACAAAAACAATACTTTTAAAGACCCTAAGGCTATTCATTGGAGAGGGACATCATGCTCAGGAAGGTGGAGAAAAGGCAAAGAAGAAACCCTCAACAAGGTAGACTGGCACAGTGACAGTAGCAATGGGCTTGAGTGTGTCAGAGATGTGATGATGGTTCAGATCTGTTGCTCATAGGGTCATTATGGGTTGACTCAATGGCATCTAAAAACAAACCCAAACTCCTACCACACTGAACCACCAGTGGGATATAGACTGGTAAGGCAAAGAACATGGCTTTGAATGCAGATTCTACTGGGCAGGAAGGCAGAACACAGGGTGGGGCTGGGTGTTTCCACAGCTGCCTTCTGTGCTGCAGCTGGGAGCTTAGAGCCTCTGACATTAGTTCCTCTGGTCCAGCGGCTTCTGCAGAGACAATCAGGAAAAAAGAAAGCTCCCAAAAGGTCAAAAGTGTTTACATAAAATCAAAGCCACATAATATCCTATTTCACAAGGTTCTAGAAACCAATCTGAAGTAAAATATCAAATTGATAATCCTGTGTTCTTATTGGTTATATGATTTTAATAATTTTGATCACACAGGTTTGCATATCTTTCATGAACACTGTTTAAATTCTTTTTTAAAATGCCATTTTTTCCCCTATAATTTTATTATTTTGTGTATGTACCATCAAATCAGATCTGACTGGTGCAGGAGGAGATCGTCCCTCCTTCTCCAGCAGTGCACCTGGTGGATTCAAACCGCGCACCTCTGGGATTGCAGTGCAGCTTCCTGTCACTAGGCCACCAGAGCTCCCTGAATACGTTATTAAAAATTTAATATTCTAAGTTATATCTTTAAAATATTTTATTCACTATTTGATGTCAGTGTGTTGAAATGTAACATTTCTTTTTATATGTCAACTTATAGCCACTCACCTTATTAAATCAGTGTTATTTTCAATAATTTATTCAGATTCTTTTGAGTTTTGTATGACATGGGTAATTTTTTTGTCGCTGCTGCTTCCTTTCCAATGCTTATGAACTTTTTATGTATTTTACTACACAGCAGTTAGACATAGTACTATGTTGAATAAAACTGATGAAAAAAATCCATCCTTGCTCCTAATTTTAAAAGAAATATTTCCAATGCTTCACCATTATGAAAGATACTTGGTGAAGAGCCGTCTCACACATTTTGGGCATGTTGTTGGAGGTGCTATTCTTTGTAAAGGGTCATCATGGTTGGAAAGGTGGCACAGTGACTACAGCAACAGCCTCAGGGATGGTAAAGAAATGGGGTAGGGTTAAGATCTGTTGCTCAACAGGTTCCTATGTGTTGTAGTCAACTTGATGGTGCCTAATTATAACAACACTAACCCACAGCTATTGTGCTTGTATTCTATAGAAGATGCTTCCCTCCTTCTTGGTCAATTCCAATACTCTCAGAACAGCACTGATAAGATCATCTTATTGTGATATACTGAAAAGTTAAAAGGCTGAATATAGTAAGCATATATTTGGTAATTTTTTGAAAGGAATAAAATAAAATATATAATCAAGAGTAGACAAAAACAAAGAGTAAAATAGTGCACAACTCTGAAAAAATTTTGCAACATTATGACAAACATACTCACCAGAATTTTCATCTGCTTGACAAACACTGTCTAGAACTTCTTGATCACCTTCAGCAGCTATATATGCCCAAGTATCTGTTTCATCTCTCGTATTTCTCCTGTCTTTAAGAAACCTGTTATCCTTGGCTTTGTGATCTTCTGTAATTTTATAATCCAATGGTATTTCTTCTTTCTTTCGAATATTCTCA
Source organism: Elephantulus edwardii (assembly GCF_000299155.1). Classification (NCBI taxonomy): domain Eukaryota; kingdom Metazoa; phylum Chordata; class Mammalia; order Macroscelidea; family Macroscelididae; genus Elephantulus; species Elephantulus edwardii. Next base: position 58,996 of record NW_006400033.1, read on the forward strand.
TTGAGTTCATTTTTTTCTTCTGCAGTTAATTTAAATATATCAAATGCACTTCTGATTTCCTTAAATGCTAGTGAAAAAAGTAAAAGTGATGGTAAAAAATTAGCCACAAATTTCTGATGCAATTAGTTTGGGTTAGTATTAACACTGGGAAGCACTAAAGAAAAGAACATTAAAGAATGAAAGAAACAGGTGTTTTAAAACGGTGTTGGTTCTATCACCTAATCCATAAATCAAATCCACAGGTTAGTCAGTGAGGATAGTATAAGATCAGGCAGGTTTTGTTACGTTGTACAGTATTGTTATCAACTGAAATCAACTCAATAGCACCTAACAACAACAATGATAAAACATTTTCTTCTCCAAGATGAGTTGTTGTTATGTGTGGCCAAGTCCACTATGAGCAGTAAGTGACCTTTAAACAGACTGGAAGCTTTCCCTGTCCTGCACCATCCTCACGATCCCGGTCACTCTTAAGCCGGTACTGGCAGTCATTGCATCAATCCATATAATTGAGGGTCGTCTTTTCTTTCAGTTACTCTCTACATTTTCCACCATAATGTTTCTCTCTAAAGACTGGTTCCTCCTGAAAATACATATGCTCAAAATAAGTGAGGTGAAGATTCACCATCTTACCATCGTTGCTAAAATGTTTTTATTATGAACAGATAGTCTTTAAATTATACTCACTCTGTATATGTTCATTAAACTATTGCTCCTTTCTAGCTGCAATTACCAGAACCCTTTCCCTAAACCCAAAATCACTTTTAATATTACTTCAGTTGCATACTGTTTTTTAGGAACAGTTCTGATGAGAAAACTCAGAGAAAATAAATTCTCTCTTAGAGAACCATGGGTTCCTGTGCTGTTAAGAGTTTATTATACAAAATGGCTTTCCTAGTCACTGACTTTGACTTTGCCACATGGATGATTGAGAATCTGCAAATAAGGCATTTTAGTCTATCCACAAATGGACTGGTTAGTCGCCATCAAATTGAGTGGATTCAGTAGCAGAATTTGAGACCCTCACTACCAGTAAAAAGGCAGAGATTAAAGCACACACCCTTTGGACCAGAGATTCTTGCACTAGCCAGACCTATAGGAGAGCAGCATCAACCACAGCAGAGAACCAGAAACCTGACATGAGAGAGAGCTGACACTGGGACTATTACCCTACAAACCAGTGCTAGGATCCTGATGCCACATTCTTGTTCACAGAGTTCAGCTTCTCATATAATTTCTCAGCATACTGACAGAATAGGTATGGAGAAAGAATACAACCCTGACACATCCCTTTCCTAATTTTAAACCATGAAGTATTTTCTTGCTCTGCACAATAGCCTCTTGATCTAGGTATAGGTTTTGCACACCCACAATTGTCATTGATGTTGTAGAGTCTCAATTAAGGCATATCTTAACGTGACTAGGAAACTTCACTCAAGCTTGCTGGGGAAATACAGGAGAAATACCATAATTGGCAGGACTATAACCTGTACACTTCCCTAATTAACCCCCATAAGCATAGTTTTGTAAAGTCTGTATAGTTATTCCAATGGATTTCAGACCCAGTAGAACAGTAAGATTGGTGTTGGAATTAGTAGAAATAGGGAGGTGAACATAGGAGACAGGTCTGTGTCATGGCACTTGGTTTTGTAGTGTGGATGTTGTTGATGGGGGTAGCTCCCCCTTGGAAAGATGTACAGTCAGTAGAGGTTAGATATGGTCATTCCCACATTGCCCTTGCTCTTTTCACAAAAACAAACCAGAGAGCTCTGGTGGTCTAATGGATAAGGAGTTATACTGCCAACCCAAAAGCAGAGAGTTTTAAACCCATAAGCTGTTCTGTTGGAGAAAGATGGAATAGTTTCTCCTTGCATGATTTATATAGCCTCTGAAAACCTGCTTGCAGGACCAGCTATGAATTTTTTTGTTTGTTTGCTTCTTTTTAGAAAGGAGACATTTCTTTTTCAGCCTAACTAATTTCTTCTTGGAATTTTAACCTTCATCATCATACTCAATAGGAAGAAAAGGAAGTCAAACATAAGAAGAAAAATTAGTTATAAAGTCTTAATATAAATTGTTACACAGCAAGGGTTGCTGTCAAGGACCTCTCTAGGATGTTAAGGAGTAATGTTGTCAGCTTAAAAACCAAGGGTTGTTTTCAATTGCTTGCTATGTATCTAAAATTGGGACAATGATTGAGAATGACAGAATGGATGCTTTTCCATTTTAGTGTTGGAGAAGGGTAGTGAATATTACATAGACTGCCAAAAAAACTTGTTTCTTGTTGAAAATACAACCAGGGTGCTCCTTGGAGGCATGGTTGGGAAATTTAGTCTTACATATTTTAAGTATGTTGTTAAAGAGAGACCAGTCCTCAAAAGAAGACATCATGGTTGAAAAGAGAAGAAGATCCTCAATAAGATAGATTGACACAGCAATTATAACAGTGGACTCAATTATATGAGAGATGATGAGGATGGCACAAGATAGGACAGGATTTAAATGCACTGTTCATAGGGTCACTATGAGTTGTAGTTGGCTTGATGGTACCTAATAACAAGGGTTTGGACTCACCCAACAGCATCATGGGATAAAGAGCTAGATGCTTCCATAAAGATTGCATTTAAGAAAACCCTAGGGAGCACAGTTCTACTATGTAACACATGGGTCATCATTAGTTGGAATCAACTCAACATCAACAGGTCTGATCAAGTAAGCAGATTACAGCATGATATTTAATTATTTCAGCAGAACTTAGAGTAACACTCTAAATTCCCTAGGAATTAAGACTTCAAGCTCTATGCCACTCCAAGTTAGAAGAAGAGTCGGTCTTGACAGCAAATTAAATTGCATAAAATATAACACTATTAAATGGCAAAATATTAGCATTCACACTCACTCTTTAATCCCTTTGGCTCTTTTCTGCCTTTTTCATCTTTGTCAGAATCATGTCTTTTCTGATATTTTTCTTTGGGTTCACTTTTCTTGATCTCTTTTTCCTGAGACACAAAGGTTAAAATACAGGTAAGAAAGAAAAGTTAGAGAGATGACAAATTCAAATGCAGAAATAAAAAGTTTATGGTCAAAAAAAAAAAGTTTATGGTCAACTGCTATCTTTTTATATATGTATGAGCACTGATTAATAAATATTTTTCCCACATAAACGGCTTTCTTAATCAGATATCCTTCAATTACTTAATTTACAAAATGTCAAATTAAAACTCAACAGCAATTTCCTCAAAGAATTCACTGTTAAACCACCATCACCAAGATGAAGAAACCTTTTTTAAAAATCCCAGATTCCTACTAGTAACACATGTTTATTTTTATTTCTCAAAACTCCTCCTACATTGGAGGAGTTTGTTGTTATTTTCGTAAGTACTCTGTTACTTTACAAATACTTTTTAAAATTATTTTTTAATCTACTTTGCATATTTTTCATGATGTATACCATAACATTTTATATATTCTATTCTTTCTACTTAATTCCATAATTAAAATGATGATGGTTAAGTAATAAATGCCAAGATGATACCCTGACATTTTTTAACCGTTTCCTCCATGGGTGGACACTCTTTAGATTTTCAGTACAGAAGATAATACTGCTGTAACTATTTTGATACACATTTTTCCCCTTTTAAAAAATTTAAGAAAATTTCCAAAAACAATTGATGAAAAGAAAAAGATATTTTTTACAGCCATTCAAACTGTATATTATGAATAATTTAGAAATATTTCCATTTTTTAAATGAAACAAAAACAATTTTTCTAATAAAAGGACAACCAAAACACTCAAATTAAATCCACTGCTGTCAAGTAGCTTCCAACTGTAAGCAATGCTATAGAAAAGCACAGAATTTCCCTCACAGGGTTTCCAAAACTGTAATCTTTTTGAAAGCAGTCTGTCACATCTTTAGAGCAAATGGTGCATTTGAATCACCAACTTTCTGGTTAGCATTTAGGTACTTAAACACTGTCCTACCAGGGCTCTAGGACAAACTCGCTATAAAATAAGTTTATGTAAGAATTAAAAAATGCATTTCACATTAAGGTATTCTGTGTATTATGTAAGAAAAAAGAGATACATTCTTAAGGTTGAGGGGGTTAGGTGTGGGAAGGGGTAAGCCTAAATGAAAAGAAAAAAATAAATAAAAAATTCAGACTGTGCGCATAAATTAGGAAACTGGGGTGGTGTAGTGTGCAGGGAGGTGCAATGCACATCCTGACAGAATTAACCAGCACAGGAGAAAGGTGGGCAATACCTTATGGGAGGCTGTGGCCTCCCACAGATGAACTGGGTTCCAACTTGACAGCAATGAGAGCTGAGTGAGCATTTAGACCTCAATTTTCTAGTTATCATCAATCTAATAATAAAAAAAAACAACCCACACATATCAAAGATGAAGAAGTTAACCAGAATGTACCTATACTGGATAATTTTCACCATTTTTAACTACCTGTATTAGTCGTACAAAATAAGCAATGCCTTGATGAAACGGAAACTATTTGTGCAGTCTGTTTTATTGTGTCCCCTTCATTAGGCAGCTGGGGAACTTGTTGAGCACTCAAAAGAACACAGAAGAAAAGCTGAATATTCTGTAAGATGTTAACTGTCACTTTTCTTCAATCCACTCATCCTGTCCCCCCTGCTCCGCACCCCCGCCTCCCTCCCCAGTTCCTTTGCCTCAATGGCTTACCTTTCCAGTTGAATCAGTGAAACTGAGGCCTCTCTCTTCTCCAGCTTTTTGTGCCGGGACAGATGGAGATGTCTCGGTGGTACTTTTGCCTTTGTCTTGATTCCTTTGCTTTTTAAATGTATTTTTCTTCTCTGAGAAAAGGTCACTGTTATCTACCTTTTTGTTCTCTTTATGTTCTTCAGCTTTCCTTACTTTCTTCTTTTTCCTCTCTGTCCTCACATCACTATCCTCATCAGCACTTACTTTGTCATCTAATTGTTTATCAAAAACATCTGAAACTGTATCTCGACCTAGTTTCTCTTTTGTACCTTTAAACTTTTGCTTCTCTTCTTTGTCAGAATGTAAATCTTCATTGTCATCATCTTGAGAAAGGGAATCATTTAGAATACTTGATTCAGACTCCTGAGATTCAGTGTATTTGTCTTTTTTTGCTTTTCTGTTTTCTTTAACATATTCTCTTACTTTCGTCTTAAAATCTTTTAATTCATTCTTTTTCACTTTCTTTAGTTCTTTTGGATCATCTTTCTTGGACTTTTTAAATTCCTTTAAGTCTTCTTTGACATCCAGTATTCTTTTCTTTGTCCTTAGATCAAAACCTAAATTGTCTGTGGAGCTCTCCAGATCTGAAGTGGACTTATCTTTTACTTTCCCAGTCTTTGGTTTTTTCTTTTTCAAATCATCTGGACTTTTCTCCTCTCTTTGTCTTAATTTTTTCTTTTTCTTCTTTGAAGATGTATCTTCCTTTGTCTCACTTTGCTGATCACTATCAGAGTTTGCTTCAAATATGTCATTATTTAAGGATAATCTCTATGAAATAAAAAAATAATAAAATACTTATGTAATAATAATGTCAAAGGTTGTTAGAGGTAATAATAGTAAAATCTCAACTCCTTAAAATTACTTATCTAATTGACGTCATAGAGTATTTTCTGTCTCTGACTTAGCAAAAAGGTCTTGGTGAGTATCAATGTTAAAAAAGCAGACCAACAAAGACAGGCATACAGAAAAGTGTCAGTGTTGTGGAAAGACACAAACTAAAGTAGAAGTGAACAAATACCTATAGTGAGACACAGAAGATGTGAATTTCAAAAGGTTCAAAATCATCCAGAAGTATTATTTCACAGATTTTTCTCAGCAGCCAAACAAGTAGTCCTAAAATAACTTAAAAAGTTTTCTAAGTTGTACACCAATTTTCTTAACATTATTCACCATTGCAAGAATACAGCAACAGCCCAAATGTCCAACCACAACTGAATGGGTTGAAAAATAGTGGGACATTCACACAATGGAATACTATGCAGCACTCAGGAGCAATGATTTTGAAAAATTACTACATAACTTGGGAGAGACTGGAGAGCATTATGCTGAGTAAACTAACTCAGTCTCTTAAGGACAAATACGGCATTAATATCATTATTGTAAAAACAGAAAGATGACTACTAAAACTTGTTATGGGAAGGGGTGGGAGTAGAGAGGTGAGGATGGGTATGAGCAAAACCACGGGGTTGCAGTTTGGTGGGTGGTTGTTATTGACTGCCTTCCAGTCAGGTACGACTCACAGTGACCCTATGAACAAAAGGCCTGAAGCCCCTCTACAACTATCGACATTTAACAAAGTTCATAGAGTTTCCAGAGGTATGTTCTTTAGGAAGTGGATGCCACTCCTGCTGCCAAACCTGCTGTAGAATGTTATTGTTGTTTCAGGCAGAGGGAATGGGAAGGAACAGGGTGAAAGACAGAGTAATGATGGGCAAGGTCTAATGGTGATTAATTTTCTAAAACATAGCACATGAGAATGATTGTATGAAAGAAAATATGAATGAGGAACAGTATGAAACACAATATATAAAAACTTTGTAAGTAAGCCAAACTAAAAAAAAAAAAATTACACAGACACATACAAGTTCTCTAAGGCCTTGCATTTCAAATGTCCTTATATTTTTCAGTTCTAAGTGGAATAAACAAGATTGTATAGCATTTTCCTTAATTTATTTGTTATATAATTTGAAATAGTTCACTTTGTAAATATATCACCCTATTCTAAAATAAAAACAATAAAAAGAAAATTTAAGAGCAAAATAAGTGAGAAGTACACTTTAGGAATATTTTTCTTCTTTTTTTTATTATTAAATTTTATTAGTTTTAATGAACATTTACAGGGATTTGGGGTTTTCATTCCTTCACTGCTGCACCATTCTCTCTACCCTCTTCCCCAGTTTGTTCTTCTTACCCTGCCATTCGAATGTCTGTTTTAATTGTCCAGTTGCCACAGTGCTTGTCAAAGTCAGTTCTGATTAATCTTCTTTGTCAGTGTGTCCTTTGACATTCCCTATCACGCCTCCCTGAGAGAGACTTCACCCTGA
>NW_006400033.1:69885-80051 GCF_000299155.1 Elephantulus edwardii
GTTAATGTTTGTTTTATGTATTTTGCTGGTCTTTTATTTGGTGCATACATATTTATTATTGTTATGTCCTCTTGTTCTATTGACCCTTTCAGCAATATGTAGTGACCTTACTTTAGGAAGATTACAATCAAAAAGTCTAAATGTTAAGAGTATTATAAACCAATCACTGAGTAAAAGAATCTGAGTGTGTACGTGAACATTTTGGAGGGAAATACAGAGAATATGCATCTATTCTAGAGAAGTGAAGTGTAAACTATAAAAGAAATGGAAGGTGTGGGAAGTCTCTAACTGAAACTATTTCATAAAGACTTTCCTTTATAAAAATACTTTAAAATGTCCAACATTTTGCTTAGTAATTAAAACTGTATTTTTTTTTTTTTTAGAAACTGGAACCCTTATTCACTGTTGGTTGGAATGTAAAATGGTGCAGCCACTGTGGAAGGCGGTATGGTGCTTTCTCAAAAAGCTGCAAATAGAGATACCATTTGACCCAGCAATTTCACTACTGGGAATATACCCCAAAAAGATCATAACTCACGTCCAAGCAGATATATATGCACACCCATGTTTATCGCGGCTCTGTTCACAATAGCAAGGAGTTGGAAGCAACCCAGGTGCCCATCAACAAATGAATGGATAGAGAAGCTGTGGTATATTCACACAATGGAACACTATGCTGCATTGAAAAACAAGGAACTCATTCAATATTATTCAAAATGGGTGAACCTGGAGGACATTATGCTGAGTGAAATATCTCAGTCCCAAAAGGACAAATATTCCATGGTGCCTCTGCTGTAAAATGGGATTGATATCAGGGTTGGGGTAAGACTGAGAAAACCTGGATAGACTGTGAATACTGCACTGAAACAGATGAGGGAGTGAATAATTTAAAAGCGATATATGATAGGGTATTATGGTTATCACAGGAGTCCACAATTAAGGTTGCATAGTGGAATGTACTTGGGGCAGTGTAAGGGGTGCAGGGGGATTGTGTACCAGGGAGGGAGTGTTTCTTTTACTTTTGAAAGAGAGAAGTGCAGCAATGAATGAATGGAAATTCAAAATCTCTGTAAATGTTCATTAAAATTATTAAGAAATAAACAAACAAAAACTGTATTATTAAAGGCCATATTACTTACTGTACTATCAAATGAAAGTAGCAATCTCCCCCGTTAAGTGGATTTCAAGCCAAAACTCAAACTTAAAAGACAACCTAATATAGTGGCTAAGAGTACAGGCTGCCTGGCTCTATCAATGTTAAAGGGGTGAACTTGGGCTAGTGACTTAACAAAGTCTCAGGTTCCACTCTTAATCTTTATAAAAATATAATGTAAAGGCTGAATAAATACTAGCTGCTTCTATTATTAAAAACAGAATTAACAATTAAATATTGTTATTATTAATAATCATTATAGTTAAAAATCCTACAGTTAACAAACACCACAAACTGTTAAAATACTGTTTAGTCAATAAAAAAAATATCAGTTGTAATTTTAAAAAATATGACTGAAACTTTAGCTGTAGTAAAAGAAGAAACGTAATACCCAATAACAAGTTTTCTAATATGAGAAACTTACACTAAATTCAAGATATCTTCCAATATTCTAAAGAATGTTAGTTATTTCTAAGGGGAAAAAAAATAAACTTCAACAGCAATGCTAACAGTTGGTTCAATTTATAAAATAAAGCTACAAATAAAATTCAGGTAGAAAAGTTAAATGAAAATTATTTAAAATTCATAAAAAAGCCAATTATATGGAATAAGAGAATCAAGATTTAAAAAACAAATAAACAAAAAAATAAACCACAAAGAGAAGAATAAACCAAAGAGGTGAACCCTTGAATCAAATGTGTAGGCCTTTCAGTCTAAGTCATCATCAAATCTATTTCCAAAACAGCTCATGAGTTCTTTGATTTTATTTATTTTTCTTACTATAAAGAACAAGGAACACAGATGACCTAGCGGTACTGATCTGCAATCCCAAAGGCATGAGGTTCAAATCCATTAACTGCTTTGTTGGAGAAGGATGGGCAATCACCTCCTGTGGAATTTAATGCCTCTGAAAACCTGGAGGTGGTTCTAACTCGACAGCACAAAACAACTATAAAGAACTACTTAAAAAAAATCTTTAAAAATCAAACTGACAGAAGAGAAAAACAAAAACCCTATATATTTAGCCTTCAAATAATCTGAAAAAAAAAATTTATAACGTCATAATATAATCTAAGAATTGGTTAACTTTTTAATTAACAAAAATATCCAACACAGAAAAAACCAAGATACCTGAATATCCTTCTTTATTGATTTGGCTTTGTTGTCAGCAATTTTCTTCCTAAATTCAAGCAGAACTTCTTTGCAGTCTTCAAGGTGAACCTCAGGCTCCCAGGTATCGTCATCTGATGTATATCCTTTCCATCGAACTTTGTAAAGAATTTTGCCCTGTTGTAAGCACAATCAAGGACACAGCTGTCTTTATTAAATATCTAAAAACCATACTAATAAGAATATATCAACTTAAAAAGTTCATCTAAATGGAGATAAATATCATGTAATTTAAAGCATGTTCATATCTTTTAACAAGAAAATTAAGAAAAAAATAGTATCACTGACTTATGGATCACACTGAAATCCTTTTTTGATTATTGTTGATTGCCATCGAGTCGAGCACAACTCATAGCAACCCTATGAGCAAATGGCCTGAAGCCTTTTTATAACTATCAACGTTTATCAAAGTTCATAGATTTTCCAGAGGCATGTTATTTAGGATGTGGATGCCACTCCTGCTTCCAATTTTCTGATTACAAAAGGATTGTAATATCCCTGAAAATGTTTACATAGAAGCTATAATTGACATTGTTGTTGTTATGTGCCATTGAGTCCCCTGAAAATTGACATAGAAAAGCTAAATGGGAAAATAATTTAAAAATTCATAACGTGAAAAACAAAGGATCAGACAAAAGTTGTTCAGAATCATTGACTGTATTCTGATTTATCTGCATTTCCACCTCCTACTATATACAAGAGAGTTCTGGTGGCTTGCCTTGTGGTAAAGAATTATGCTGCTAATGCTAAGTTATATGGTACAAATCCACCAGCTACTCTGTGGGTGAAAGATGGGCAATCTCCTTCCATGAAATTTACTGCCTCTGAAAATCTGCTGGAGGGTCAGTTATGGGTTGGTTCCCACCTGGAGGAACACAACTATAAATGCAGGGAGCTCTGATGACCTAGTAGTAAGGAGGTGGACTGCCAACCCAAAGGCATGAGGCTTGAATCCTTCAGCTGCTGTGAGCGAGAAAGATGCAAAATCCACTATCAATCTATTCTGACTCACTAGTATATTAACAACAATAAAAACAACACTGTATTTACATGTCTAAGCACAATTTCTCTTACTCTGTAAGTGCGTAAACTAACACCTTAAAATTATTAGAAAAACAAGAAGATGGACTCATCTCAGAACCCATCATCTCCAGGTCAGCTCTTGGTCACAGAGGCATAAAAATCTGATCTGGGAACCTCACTCATTCCCGTAACTATAAACAATCCTGCTCTCTTGTGCACTGAGCAGCCAGAGCTTCTAACAACCCCTCTCTCTTTCCACTCTTGTGTACCTGGTCCTGCTCCACTCCCTTGTACCTGGCCTCTCTCCACTTCCTTGTACCTGGCAAGCAAAACAGTTCTGGGAACCACTAAATGTGCTGCCTTTGTGGAACTCCCTGCTAAATGTACCTCCCTCCTAGTACTTCTCCACCCTGCCTCAAATTCCCCTTTACAAGCTGCCTGCTTGTACCACACTGGTACACTCACATTCTGGACATACATGGAAGTTGGTAAATAAATGCTACTTGTGCCTTGACTGAGTGGTCTTGCGTCTCTATCAGGCCCTACCCAGGGCCAAACACCCTGCCACTGTTGTCCCTTGGTACAACTACCATGGACATGTAAGTGGAGAACATCTCCCTGCACTTTCTCAAAGCCAATGAGACCTGCAAGGTATACTACATGGGGGTGCAGGAATCAAATCCTTTGAGTTTACAGTAGGTAAGCAGGCAGTGATCTAAGGTAGTGAAGAAGGGGTTACTCAAAGGTGGGTCAGAGAGCCAAACTATCTCCCCAAACTATGCCTAGTACCAAGTCTTTAATGTGGAGTCTCTAAAATGACAAGGACATTTTAGAGAACAAGAATGGCCGCTTCCTTATTCTTGGATCAACAATGGAGTGATGTGACACCTCCAGGAGTGCAAGCATGAGTCATTAAGATACTCAGTTTTCAGGTTCTAGGGTCCAGTTAAGTATACCATCTAGCTTTAGCAGCAAAAGCGGTGAATTAACCTTAGATTATGAATTGGTATCCATGGTACAAGAAACTTTATTTCATTCTAAGTGATGAATTTTTTATTACATATTAAACATTCATGGTGGTACACTGCAAAGCCACAGCAGCTGTGAGGTGCTGCAGAGGGCTAATTTATTCTTCAAGCTGACAGATGTCCCTGGCTGAATTAAAATCTCTACTCAGAACTCCAAAGAAAGCTCTGGTGACCTACTGGTAAAAAGCTACACTGTAATACCTAAGGCACATGTTTTGAATACACCAGGTGCTCCATGGGAGAAGGATGGGCAATCTCCTTGTGTGTGACTTACTACCTCTGAAAATCCGATGGGTTGGTTCTTACTTGACAGCACACAACCTCCACTACCCAGAACTGACGTGAAGAAGGGGAGAGCTTTTGCCTAGACCAGCAACAACCTCCACCTACAACCTCATTCTACCTTCTGCCTTTCTAAAGCAGATTGTTGTCACTGTCCTGTGGGCCAGCAGGGATGCTGAGGAGAGGGGTGTGTGTGTGTGTGTGTCTGAAGACCAAGTTGTGCCTGACCATGGTCTCTTCAATTACTTGGTATACACTGAAAGCTGGATAATGACTAAGGATGATAGAAGGAGAACTGATGCCTTTGAGCTGTGGTACTGGAGAAGAGTATTAAATATTGCATGAACTTCAAGAAGAACAAACAGGTTCATCCTGGAGAGGGTGAAACCAGGCTGCTCCTTGGAGGCAAGGACTGTTAAGCTCCATCTGACATACTCTGGGTATGTTGCAAAGTGGGACCAGTCTTTGGAGAGGGACATCATGACCTTGGATGAGATGGACTGACTCAGTGACTGGGGCAATGGGGGTAGGTATGTCAGACACAACAAGGTTGGCTCAGGATGATGGTACTTAACAACAACAACAAAAATACACACACACAAAATAACCCCTGCCCATAGAAAAGTAAAGAAGACTTTAAGCACTTACTGAAATAAGAAAGACTGCAGCCTTCAATACAGATTACATCTCAACATAAAACAAAAATTCTCACCAATGGATAAACAGGAAACATCAGAAGAGATGGAGAAAAGATTGAAATTATCCTATCATTTTACTTCCATCTAAATCAACACCAATGGTAGCTCCAGCCAAGAAAGCAAATATCCTGGTCACTGGGAAAGTCTTCTGTCTAGGACTTCTTTAACTTGCTAAGGGAGCAAGGAAGTCATTTTAAAGAGTAAAGTGCTCTTGATCCAAGCCATGATATTTTCAATTGCTTTGTATGCATCTGAAAGTGGTACAATGACTAAGAAAGGCCAAAGAAGAATTGACTTTGGATTATCACAGTTCTGGAGAATACTGAGTATCTAATGGAGTGCCAAAAAAAACCCACCAATCTGTCTTAAGAGAAAAGGCAAGGATGGTGAAACTCTGTCTCACATATCCTGAGCATGTTTCCTTGGAAAAAGACATCATGCTGGGAAAGGAAGCAAGTCAGAGAAAGAGATCCTTAAAGAAATAGACTGTCATAGTGACAGTAAAAATGGACTTGACCATGTTGGAGATTGTGAGGATGGCACAGGTATCTGTTGTTCATAGGGTCACTAAGACTCCACAGCACCTAGCAACTCTGTATGCATGTATCTTTGCATTATGTACCCAGTGGTAAGAAGCTGTGCTGCAATTTCAAAAGGACACCGTTTGAATCCACCAGCTAGGGGTAATATCCTCCCGCAATAGTTACTGCTTCTGAAAACCAGCTGGAAGGTCAGCTGTGCGTCCATTTTGACTCAGTGGCACTCAACAACATCTGTACATTAATCACCTTGTGTCTTTTCTAGTGGATTTTCAGGGATTTTGCAATCTTATCAGGGTTTAGGGCTGTTGTATGTATGGTCACTTAAGAGCCACAGGTCACTGGATGGCACATAACAATAACATCAACAACAGCATAGTTATCAACACCCAATAATTTCCTAAATTTTAAGGACTTTATCTGAAAGTTGAAGTTGAAGGTGCTGTTTGTAGATACTTAACACTCAACGAAAGCCCAGTCATTAAGATATATCCTTGAGTATTCTCTTAACAAAATAATGCTGATAGTCTCAGCTTCAGCATTTCCTGCTTTTCTGATACTCAGCTTCCCATGCTGGGTCTCTCAGAATGTCCTTCCATTCTCCCTCTCCCCCCCCCTTTGCTGTCCCATGTAGTGATTTGCTGAGAGAAGCTGCTGCTGCTCACCCTGCCTCAAATCTTCTCCACCATATATGAGTTTCAAGTTTTACTACTGCAATGCAAGTGCTTTATGTTGGCTTTTCTCAAAAGAAAGAATAAAGTCTAGTTTTCAATAATGGATTACATAATGTAATAACAAAAGCACTAACAACACAAGACAAAATAGATGAATGGGACTCATAAAAATAAGAAACTATGCTTCATCAAAAGATTTTGCCAAAAAAGTGAAGATGATCTACCAACTAGGAGAACATCAACAGAAAATACATATTGAATAAGAAACTATTATATAAATCACACAACTTAACAATAAATGGCATATATTCCAATTATAACATAGGCAAGTAACCTGAATAAACATTTCACCAAAGAGGACATTCAAATAGCTATAAAGAAATTGAAAACATGGTCAGCATAATATTTTATCAGAGAAAGAAATCAAAATCATAATGAAGTATCATTTAACTCCTTTTGCTTTTACTGTTGTTGTTGAGTACCATCTAGTTAGCACCTCCAGCATGTTTTCAGGGGCAGTTAATCACATGGAAGGAGATTGCTCATTCTTCTACAGAGCAGCTGGCAGAATTGAACCACATGCCTTCGGGACTTTGGCGCAGATTCTTACCACTAGGCTACCAGAGCTCCCTTAACTCCTATTAGCATAGCTGTATTCCAAAAAGTATATATTGTTCCCATTCCCAAAAAAGGCGATCCAATAGAATGTGGAAACTAATGAACAATATCATTAACATCTTATAGGAAAAAAAAGTCTTGCTGAAGATTATTAAACAATGGCTAGCACAGTACACTAACAGAGAACTGACAGAAATTTAGAAGAGGCTGGGGCACCAGATGTTAGGTCACAGTTTCAGGACCATCCCCCATCTATTTATAACCTCACAGGAGGTTCTGCTAAATCCTCTCCCCCAAAGGAATTTCCCACTTGTGCACCTAATTCAGGCCATGGTCTTCTCAATCACCTGCTATGCATTACAGAGGTTGGGCAATGAACAAGAGTGAGAGAACTGATGCCTTTGAGTTGTGGTGCTGGAGAAGAATATCCCCTGGACTGCCAAGAGAACAAACAGATATATCTTAGAGAGAATGCAGTTGAAGTATTCCTTGGAGGCAAAGATGGCAAAGCTTCATCTTTCATACTTTAGACATGTAGCTTACGGCTATTCACTGGAGAGGGCCATCATGCTTGGAAAGATGTAGGGGGTCACTGAAGAAGAGCAAGACCCCCAATGAAACGGACTGAAACAGTGAATTCAGCAATGGCTTGCACATTTCAGAGATAAGGATGGCACAGGACAGGGCAATGTTCTGGTTGGCCATTCAGAGTATTGCTATGAGTCATATTCGATTTGACAGCACCTAACAACAATTTTCCTGCCCAATCACAGTATATATCTCCCCCTTGCACTTTCCTATATGGCTCTTCTTTCTTGTTCAAGTTGAGCCCCTCTTTGGACGTCCTTAATAAAAGCTGGTTCAGTTGTACAGGTCACATATCTGGTGATCCTTTCTTTATGCCTCATCTTAATGTATATTCTGGTGCTGAAACCCCAGAGGGGAGATGGACATAGACTACTGCAACCTCCAATGCAGAGGGCAGCTGCAGTGGCAGCTCAGCCCAGGCGAAATCTGATATCCTGTCGTCTTGCCCTCCCCTCCTAAATCCCTCCTCTCCCTTGACCGCAGTGCCAAAGCATTCTGATCTGCTACATTAGGTGAGGAAATCCCTTGTTAAAAAAAAAAAAAGTAACCAACAACAAACATCAGGCGACTCTCCTCCCCCTTCATAAGGCTTAGAGACCAAGTTGATGAAATGCTAGCACACCAATGCCACAAGGGACCTAGTCCTAATCTCTCTCTCAAAGGATTCTTACACCAAATCACAACCTCTAAACCCTGTACCACTCTCTGTATATGCCACACCAGACAAAAAAATTCCTGACAGTTAAGACTTGACCTCTGGTCTCTCTATCTTAGATACCAAGGCTAGAGACATCCCACTGTCCCACTAGTTCAGAACAAGAGAAGATAAAAGTGGGAAAGGAATTTGGAGACATCTGTTTTCTTTACCACTCATATGACCACCTTTTTAGAGTCTGAGCTTATCCTACAGGGACACCTCTTGGATTGTCCTGAGAGTTCCTTGGACCTGTCCTACTGCCAAAAACCAACATGGGAGTGCAGTCTACTAGAATCCCTCCAGACAGCTCCCCCAGGCTGACTTTTAAAAAAACCTCCCAAATCCAGGACTCTCTCAGGATATTAAACCAAAAACCACTTATTCGCCTTTGCACCTTTGTGTAGACACTATAAACTGGACAACCAAAAACAATGGCCTGGATTTGGGTCCTTTGACCACACCATCTGTTAGGTTAAAAATCAAAATGGAGGTTGAAGCTCAACTAAAAAATCCTATGTCATGGTGGCCTAGTAGCAAGAAGCTGTACTGCAATCTCAGAGATACGTGGTTCGAATCCACCAGATACTTTGCCGGAAAAGGAGGGGCCATTTCCTCCTGTACCAGTCAGATCCAATTTGACAGTACACGCACAGAGAAAATAATAAAATTAAAAAAAAAAAATCCTATGTCAGGATATTTTCCAAAACCAGAACTCAGAAAATCCTATGGCAGGACATTCCCCAAAAGCGTAACTTAGAAAACCGTATGTCAGGACATTTTTCTGAAACCAGGACTCAGAAATCCTATGTCCAGGATATTCCCCAGAACCAGTTTGCCAAGACCTGAAACTTTATGTCCCAATGAGCCACTGCGACGACTCCATATAACCCCCCTGAGCCCTATCTCCAGTGCTATTCCCCTTGATGAGTAGCCTGGTGCACAAAAAACTCTGAGAAATGTTTCCACCTCGGCATGGTTCTTGGCTTCGATGTGATACCTTTCACCATCCTTACTGATTTAAGACAACTTCTTATACCAAAATGGAAAGTGGTCAGAGTCCCTTACCTTCAAGCCTTCCTTGCACTTAAAGGCCCAGCTGTCCCTCTGTCAAAATTATACTTCCTACCAACTCTTGTTACTCTATAGTTCCTCATCCAGCACCTCTTTTACTACCACCTCCCCCCTCCACCTCTGCCCTAGACCTGATATTGCAGAATGAAGAACCCCCTCATTATCCGGCTCCTCCATCATCCCCATCTCTACCCTTGCTTACTGCCTCCAGCAATTCTCTAGATTGTTCTATACACCCATCCTTCTCTCCTCTTCTGCCAAGAGGTTAAAAACCTCCTGTCCCATAAAAGTACATGTCTCATTTTCCATTACAGGCTTCTCTCAGCCAAACTTGGCTCTTTTTCAGAAAACAAGAGAAGTTCCATAAGGAGTTTCTCCACCTCACACACGCTTACTAACTTGCCTGGAACTGATAGGCTGGTATTAAATATTTCATGGCAATCTATATACAACAGCCCTAAACTCTGCTCTGTCCTGTGCCAATCGCACTGTCTCTGACACTCCCATCCTGATTATCCCAGTCACTGAATCACTCCACCTCATAGAGGGCCTTCCCCTCCTGCGCTGTCCCTCCACTCTGCCAAGCATGATGTCCTTCTCCAAGGACCGATCTCTCCTCACAACA
>NW_006400033.1:85356-89838 GCF_000299155.1 Elephantulus edwardii
TGGATTTGGTTTAATTTTCCTCAGCTTCAGCTTGAATTTGCATATGAGTAGTTGGTGGTCTGTTCCACAATCAGCTCCTGGCCTAGTTTTCACATAGTCATGTAAAATACTTTAAACTATCAGGAGGGGATGCATCTTTCCTAGATTAGTATTTACCTCTTTGAAAATGTTATTCTCAGTTATACGTAAACTGCACCTTAAGTTTTCTGTTTATCAGGAGGGGAAAGTGCATCTTTCCTAGATAGCATTTACCTTTTTAAAACAGTATTTTCATCACAAGTTTTTGGTTTACTAATAACTGTTTTTAACTGTTCTTTTTAAATGTAAAATTCCTGTAGCTTTGAACTAGCAATAGCAATATGTTAAGTAGATTAACACCTAACCCAAATATAAAAACCACTGACCAAACATAGACAGGAAGGCAGTGTTTTTCTGCTCTCCCAGATCTGCAATAGTTACTGGCAACTGGTTACGGAAAGCACTCCTTGCACTCAATAACAGAATGATTTGTATTATATCCTCACTGCCAACCTTATCTCAAAGAGTGAATATGACAAGCAGCTATACAATATACTGACCAATTACACAATCAAAATCCAATACAGAGCCCAGATAAAAGAGTGAATATGGCAAGCAGCTATACAATACACTGACCAATTACATGAACAAAATTCAATACAGAACACACCAGGCAACACTGCCATCTTCCTGTACTGAACCAAATTGGACATACAACCTGGACCCAAGAGTCTCTTGTGAAGATCACATGACTACATGTCTTTTAGTAGACATGGAAAAGATGAGCCCCAACAAGTAAACTATGACAAAATCAGAGAAATTACATAGCGACCTACAGAAAACCCTTCACTCTTTCTAATCAGATTCACCAAAGCTATGATTAAATACAGCAATATTGATCTACACCTCATTAAAGATGCATCTTTCTCCACCTTGCATTTATCAAGACAGTCAGCTCCTGGCATTAGACTTAAGTTTCAGAAACTGGACAGGGCCCACAAACACAACAGGATCTAGTCAACACTGCCTATCATATTCCAGTCCCCCTGGAAAAGAGGAACCATCTTTTTTAACTATAGAACTTCTGAGTCTAGTACCAGATTTCATTCCTAGCCTCTCCAAACAACTATGGACAATGCCTCTTCAGCAACTCCTCCCATACTAGGCATCACAGCTACCTCCTCCAAGCACCTGTCAACCTTTTTATCTTAGAACAATTTCCTCACCCCTTTGGCAAACTGGTCGAAACACTTGCACCCAACTTGGGCCAATATATTTTTAATATCCTAGCACCATCTATGATTAACTCTCAAGCAAAAAGCGCAACCTCGGGAACGCCATGACTAAATTCTAATCTTTCCTTCTATCCTATCAGACACTCTTCCTTTAGCATAACCCAAAATAGAACTTATGACCACTTGTCATAGCTTTTTGCCAAGGATGAACTTCCAGCCTCTTTATACCATTTCTAGGCATTTACTCCCCTTCTTTTTGACAAACTAACTGCCAGCTCCTGCTATCAACCAATTCCTGATTCACATTCACCCATCACCCACTCTCGTACAACAAATAGCAGTCTTGCAAGACCAAACTGACTCCTTAGCAACAGTTGTCCTTCAAAACAGAAGAGCAAGGGAACTCTGGTGGCCTAGTAGCAAGAAGCTGCATTTCAATCCCGAAGGCGTGTGGTTCGAATCCACCAGATGTTCCACTGGAGAAGGAGGGGCAATCTCCTCCTGTGCCAGTCGGATCTGACTCAACAGCACACAACAAGGAAAAAAGAAACTCCAAACAAACAGAAGAGCACTTGACCAGAACACTCTCTCTCTCTCTCTCGGAACTTTAGGGGACAGTTTGTTAATGATGTTGATGGAATAACTCAGGAAAGGGGGATAAGAATGTTCAGCAAAATGGATTTAAAAAAAAAAAGGATGCACAACTGAGGAATGTAACTAAGATCACTAAACTGTACCTATAAAATTTGTTGGGCTGGTGTATTATTTGCAGTGTATTTCTCAATAACAAAATACAAATCTAGACCACTGTATGAATTAAATCATACACAAAATCAATGCAAAGGGAAGTGTAAATGTGAACTGTCTAGGGGAAAACACTAGAGGTTAGGGAAGCCGAAATTAGACATCAAGGCAACAATTACTTTTCCCATACTAATTTTATGACTTTTTTTATCAACAAGACACAGTGGGAAAAGAAATTTGTAACATGACAAATCAACAGACAACCCAGAAAAATGAAATATTTGAGTAGGCCTTCACAAAAGAGGCTAATCAAATCACCAATAAACATGGAAAGATGCTGCTCTGTGTTTAACACTAATTATTCAGAAAAATACTCACTAAAATGGTTAGTGAACACAGTGTTCTTTCTGCAGTTATGTGTCAATAAGACAGCCTGATCCTATCACTTAAAGCATTTTACAGCAGATCTGGGAGGAGCAGTGAATTCTCTAAAAACTGCCTCCCCAACTAAAGGTTATTGGGTTTTATGTTTGGGTTACATACTAATCTATTTAACATATTACTATCTTCAGTTTGAGATTATACAGTTTTTACATTTAAAGGAATAGTTTACATATAGTTCCTAGTAAAAAGACAATTTAAGGTACAGTTTACAAATGACTGAGAAAAATACAAATGCTAACTCAGGAAAGATGCATGTTCCCTCCAAGTAAACTGATAGCTAAGATATGGCTGAGAAAAAAAAAACAAATGTTTATTCAGGAAACATGCATTTCCCCTCCAGATGCATCACTATAGAGAAGGGATTCTCAGGACAAAACACACTGTTAAGCATTGTTTCCTTCCCACCTCTCTTTTTCCTCCCCTGACTGCGTAATGATGGGTCACAGTTGGCTCTGCCCTATTGCCACATGGTCCGCACCTGGCTGAAGCGAAGGAGCAGATCTACAAACTAACTAACCAAAGGCCTGACTCTCCTCAAATCAGTGTGATCCTCAGATTCACATGATAGAAGTAAGTTTTGTGAAAGGCAATATAATCTTGAGAATCCTTAAGTCCAAAGTATTTGCTCCTGATCTTCCGGAGAATCTTTACAATTTAATTTAAAAAGCTGTTGCTGTTTGAAAGCATTTTGAGAGGAAGAGTAAGGATAAGGATGCTAAATTCTGTCTCATCCTGATTGAAAGCCGATTTCACCAGTTAAGACAAAGAGACTCCTTCCCTCCAATTCAAAATACAAATCCTCTAGAGCTTCTGCTCTGGTTGCATAAATTTGTCTTATGTATTTGAGCAATAAAATCATTGCTTAACTACAAGAAAAGAATTCTCACCACTGGACCAGCATCAGTATGGATGGTGAAGAGATTAAGATAGTTAACAGTTTTCATTTACTTAGTTCCACAGTGTAAGATAGTTAACAGTTTTCGTTTATTTGGCTCCACAGTCAACATTCTTAGTAACAGCAGCCAGGAAATCAAGAGACAAATTGCATTGGGAAAGTCAGCTGTCAGGGACCTCTCAAGAGCAACGACGTCAGGCTGGAGACTAAGGTGTGCCAGATCCAGGCTATAGTCTGCTATGCATAAGAGAGTTAGACCATGAATAGGGATGATAGAAAGAGAATTGATGCCTTTGAGCTGTGGTGCTGGAGAAGAGTGCTGAATATATCATGGACTGCTAGGAGAACATACAGGTTTGTCCTGGAGTGGGTGAAACCAGAATGCTCCTTGGAATCAAGGATTCTGAAGCTTCATCTGACATACTTTGGTCATGTTGCAAGGAGGGACTGGTCGTTGGAGAGGGACATCATGTTTGGGAGAGTGAAGGGACGGTGCAAGAGAGGAAGACCCTCGATGAGATGAATCGATTCTGTGATTGGGGTGGTGGGAATGAGTGTGTTAGAGACGGCAAGGTTGGCACAGGATAGAACGGCATTTCGGGCTTTTGTACACAGTGGCAACTTGATGGCACATAACAACAACAAAACAACGACAAAAAAAACCAAAAAAACGAAAACAACAACCCAATACACAGTTAATCAGAAGGTTCAATCAGTTTTGCAAGCTGGAGACACAAGATGTATATTTTTAGAGCTTTGCCATGTGTTTGATTAATCCTGAACTTGTTGATTGCCACCGAGTCGTGTGTGACTCATAGCGACTCTATAAACAAAAGACTAAGG
This sequence comes from Elephantulus edwardii, assembly GCF_000299155.1. NCBI lineage: Eukaryota > Metazoa > Chordata > Mammalia > Macroscelidea > Macroscelididae > Elephantulus > Elephantulus edwardii. The sequence continues at coordinate 89,536 of NW_006400033.1, forward strand.
CCTTTCTTTGACTTGAGTCTATTCCACCTGAATTTCAGAACCATCTCAGGAAACAGGTTTGAGGCCTTGAACACTAATGAGCAAAGACCAGATGAGTTGTGGGAGGATATCAAGGGTATAATCCAGGAAGAGTGCAAACAGTCACTACAGACAGAAGAGGAAGCGAAGACCAAAACGGATGTCAGAAGAGGCTCTGAAAATTGCACCTGGAGCACAGAGAAGCCAAAGCACAAGGAAGAATTCAAGATACTAAAGAGTTGAATGGAAAATTTCAAAAGGCAGCACGGGATGACAAAGCAAAAT
>NW_006400033.1:92088-100368 GCF_000299155.1 Elephantulus edwardii
TTTCCTAGCAGTCCATGGTATTCTCAATACTCTTCTCCAGCACCACAGCTCAAAAGCATCAATTCTCCTTCTATCCTCCTTGGTCATTGTCCAACTCGCTGATGCATAACAAGTGATTGCGAAGACCATGACCTGTATCAAACGCACCTTAGTCTCCAGGGAGACACCAGTGCTCTTCAGCACTCTGGAGAGGTCCCTGATCAGTGTACTAGTTGGGTAAAATAAGCATATTTTTACCAATAAGCACTAACAAAGATAGCACTTTATTGAAATAAAAACAGTTACACTGACACCAATATCAAGTATCATAAAAATGAAGAGGATTCATTTTTATGATAAACATTCAGTCTAATATTACATCTGAAAATAAAAACCAGAATTATAATCTTTACTAATCCTTACTCCCCATGAGGCAAAGTGCTTAATACACACTAGTAAATTATTTAACTTAATCCTCATGAAACTATGTAAAATTATTATGCATAGGAGAGTCAGATCAGTTGAATACATGAAATGTTCTCATAAATGAAAAAGAGTTACATAGAAAAAATAAGCAAGTAGGATTACACAATGCTAACTCGGGCCACCGTGGCAAATTGGGTGACAGGTTATTTGTTGTGGCCTAGTCTCAGCCTCAGTTTCCAAGGCTTTGGAAAACGATGTCCTCAAGGAGTACTTGTACCCGGAAGGCATAGTGTCCTTGTGTGTGCAAGCAGACCCTCTAGAGTAAAGAACTCTACCCCATCCAGTTCCCAAGACCACCACCATAGCTGTACATGGTAAGCATTACGAACTTATTAACAGTGCTTCTTACCTCATTCCAGCCCCCACTCTCCTACCACGCACGGGATGCGGAGAAGACACAGCTGGGGAGGAACAAGGAGCCAGAGTGCACTAGTGAGGGCAGTGGCTAGAACATTCTGCATAAAACGGCTGCTGGTATGCTTTAACGAGCTGATTTTAAAAGTTCAGATTGTAAGTTTTCTGTGTAAAAGGTAGAGTAGGAAACCTCCAGGAATGTTTTCTTGGAGCTTCACTTAACCATCCCTGTTAGATAGAAAAAAAGAGCTGAGAGAGAAAAGAAGAAACTAGTTCCAAGAAATGAACAGGCCTTTATTAAGAGGTCTGAGAGGGATGCCAGGTAATTGCTTGCAGAGATCAGAATGGCTTGCAAAGATCAGAATGACCTGCAGAGATAAGAATGCCCTGCAGGCAGCAAAAGCAGTTTCTTTTTTAAAGGGACTCTTAAGTTGCCTGGAAAGTTGGGGGCAGTGACAGGAAGTGATCAGGCTCAGGGCTTTATCAGGATTTGGTCAGGCCTTTTCAAGACATAGCAGGGCCTGGGGCTAAATATTTGGGGAAGACAGGGAAACCTGCCATTTTTCCTCCACTTCCCCAAAGTCTTGTTGTTATTTACATAGGCTTTAACAACTGAAATAGAAGCAGCCTCACAGCAGAAAAGAACACAAACCAGGGCAACCAAGATGGACTAAGAGAAATTCTGTGTCTCTTACAAACCCACTGAATTAAAACAAAATATCCCTGAAGTTACACATTTTGCTTCATCTCTTTCCTGCATCTGCAAACATCCTGCACACTGGTTAAGACTGTTTTTTACTGCATAGGGAGCTCTATTTGGTGCAGTTCACGGCAAGTTGCAAACTAACTCAGAGGACTCAACCAACAGAATCCACCAACAATGGGTGGAAGTGGGGAAGGGAGATGGGCAATCTCCTCCAGTAGGATTTACAGCCTCAGAAATCCACTAGAGGGTCACTAATTACCAGAAATGACTCACCGTCAGTGAATTTGAGGGTTTTACTCAATGTATAGCAAAGTAAGCAGTATCTGTAAGCACCTACTACTTTTAGCATATTCATGGAATCAGAGTCTTTAACCTAATAAAGTTGATCTTTCCATAAATTCCAAAACAGATGGAGTAATTTTGCTTGCATCCATCTATTCCCATTTTCCTCACTTTTCTTTCTACACAGTGTGCCAAATGAAACTACTGAAAGAATCTTAATAGGTTTACTTGTTTGAAATTCTTCATAACTGTTACTGATTAACTTTTCCCCAATGTGCTTCAAGAGTTCTTGGATTTTCCCCTTTCTGAATCTTTTAATTCTGTTCCCCATGATTAAATTTTTTCCTGTGTACATATTATTAGTTAATAGTACCACAGATAAATTGTGTGGTATTGTTAAGTCTCCAAGTCCCCCTTTATGATCAGAGAACCCAAAAGTTATAATCTTGTAATTAAAAAAGATCACATGCTGTATCTTTAAACAAATATTTTTAATTATACCATTGCCATTGTTTGAAAGGGTAAGGGGAAACAGTATAAGGATGTGAGACACTGTGACTCAATGCAATGTAAGTGTCACGCAGGATGGGAGAGCCATTGAACTATGAAAGAAGGTAACTTTATGTTAACAGAGTAATAATGTATGCGAAGGGTATAAAAACTCCAACTGCATAGAGAAAAGATAAGGCAGTCTTGGAGAGATAACTCACTGCCTTCCAGATCTGCTAATAAAATGAGTTGTGATTTTTCCACCTCCACTTTGTGTATCTGGCTAAAGTAGTGACTGGTGAGAAACACCCTTTGTTCATTAACACTTCTTATTTTACAACTTCAGTGGTTATGGTTTTTCCCTGACCTCAAAAATCTTTGCAACAAGTGTACTTCAACAGCAAGTACAGGAGATTTAAGTACCTAACCAAGAGCTGGATACACTGTATCACCTGAATGAGCAGTACATCACAGTGTTTGAACACAAGACTAGAAAGCTGGAGAACCAGAGTCAAGTAACAAGTAGTCGGTGCTGGAAAGTAAGACTGCCCAGCAGAAGGTCCATGGACTAACAGCGACCACTAAGAGCATGCAGACCCAAGTAGAGCAGTTTCCAAGACTAGAGCAGCTTGAAAGTAAGCAAATGAGAGCAAAGGCAAGCACGTGTGCATACCCTCCCCCCACTTCTGTTTCAAGGAGCTATGCACTAACTAGTTCTCAATATGAGGATGTGTCCCTGCACAATTCCTACCCTGGAGCAGAATAATGACTATGGAGCCTGAGGGGGCACAGAGCCTGACAAGGTAAATAAACTCACAGCACTGGAGCATGTGGAGCACAAATGGAGAGTCCTCCTGCTGGAGTACCCGAAGCTGGAGCTTTCCCTGGGGAAGCTGGATAGCCACCGCCTGGACAGGCAGCAACTGGTCAAGCTGGTGGTGCAGCAGATGAAGCAGGTAAAGAAAGACCTACCTACAAGAATGGGAGGGCTGTGTGATAGAAGTCCTGCTCCAGCTACTGGTTCAAGCCCCAGAGGCCCATGACTTCCTTTCAGGTAGAAGCAGAGACTTGGATACATCTCATCACACATCTTCTGAGGGCACACCACAACCAAGAGTTGCTGGGACACAAACCTCAAGACCATCCTGGTCAAAGAACAAGTCAGTAGACAGATATACTGATGCTGCATGCTAGAAGCATATGAAAACAGAGCATGTCCATCAAGTGCTGCTGGAAAAGTACAAAAGCAGCATGGGCCTAGTGTGTGACATGTGAGTGTGTAGACCTCAGACCCGTTTTCCAGGACCGCAAATGGTGGTACCTGCAAGGTAGGTGAAGGGGTGCCTTGCATGAGGAGGCCAAGGCTAGAGACAAGAGCCTGAACCAGCATGTGGAGGCCATAGACAAATAGCTGGAGCAGAGCACAAGACAAACCCAGAAGACTAAGGTGGACCATCAACACCACCAAAATCAAGGTGCACAGCAGCAAGGGAGGCTTCCTCAACTGCAGGCTTGAGTCTCTATGTGGGGTCCCTTCGACTGGAGCCTGAGGTCTGCACCTTTGCTAGGTCCACAGTGGAGTCCTTCTCATTGGGCCTACAGCCAGCAGAAACTGTGAGCCCTTGAGCAGTAATCCTTCACAGCAGGTGGTCACCTCCAGAAGAGATCCCTCTGACTATGGCAGGGTGTGGGACTACAGCAGTGTCTACCTGATAAGATTGGAGGCCAACACAACCCACTTCTTAGGAGCTCTGACCGTCCTGCTGCAGCTCAGAGTTTAAGGCCAAATACTCCATTCTCCTCAGCTCCCCAAGTCTACTGGCTTCTGATGCTGAGCCTCACCCTCAGTTTTCCAATCAGGCTTCTGAAAGTTGACTTCTTTTAAAAGTTTGTGACTTTTAAGAGCTTTGCAATGCAAGGTCTTCTCAATCTGTGCCGCTACAAACACTTAAAAGTGATTCCCAGAGCCAGCTGTTGTAAGTTCTTGGGGTTTCTGACCACTCACCACCTCGTACCACTCATTCTATAGCACCAGCTCACCCACCCCAGGGTCTTGAGAGAGGAGACTTCGGCCAGGCTTCTGCGAGGTTCATTTTCCCTTCTCAGATACTTGATCTCTGCAGATGTATCAGAGAAAGGGAAGAGGGTGTCATCTACTAGTCCTACAGGAGTTGAGCATTCTGCTTCCCCTAGAGCCAGCACCCTTGGGTCCTAGCCCCTGAAATGCCTTCTCAGTTAAGCCTTCCAGGAGGCTGGCAGAACACTCCCATCTCTGTATAACTCTGCAGCAGCAAGGTTCATCTGTATGCCTTCCTTCATCTCAGGGACCACGAGGTCTCATTCATTCTCTGCTCCCCACCTGCTATCCTCAGAATACCCTGAGCATGTGCCACCAGTCATCCTAGTATTTGTCCTGCTGCCGCTGCACTGTGGACTCTCTGGTTCTCACCCCACACAAGATAGTACTGCACTGGGACAGGGAATATGCTTCATTTTCATAAAATGCCTATTCTAAGTTCCCTTTTCAGGGGTTTTCCCTGGAGGTTTCAATGAGTTAATCTCAACAGAAGACTCTAGAAAGCCAAGTTTCAGATCTGAAATTCCTGGAGCCCTAGCTTGTCTAAGCAGTGGATCAGGGGTTTTAGTCCTCCCATCCCGTGTTGTCGTGTCTCCCGTGTCCGTGTTCCTCCCCCTCCACCCCCACCCCAGTGATCACGTAAGGCCCTAGAAATCCTTTGATTTCAGCCAAGGCTCAGATGGAAACCCTCATGCTTTACTTATTTCTAGTATGTAAAGTTTTCTTAACAAGCATGCCTCATGTCCTGTAGGCAATAGTGGGAGGAGGGCTGGCTCCTTCCATTCATCCACATAAATTGCAATTTTCTGTGCTTTGGGGCTGAGCAACTCCTGGACTGCTTGTATTTAGGCCATAAAGAGTTGAAGAAATGGGCAGAAAGCTGGTCCACCCTAATCACATCATGGCCCTGCAGACCAACTTCACCTTTAACATATACTCAAGAGAAATACATTTACAAATGCTTTACTCTCATCTTTAATAAAAAAACACACTAATATTCATATCATGCTTGGAAGGGTGGAGGGACAGCACAGGAGAGGAAGACCCTCGATGAGATGGATTGATTCAGTGACTGGGGTAATGGAGGCAGGTTAGGTGTGTTGGAGGCAGTGAGACAGAGGCACAGGATAGAGCAGGGTTTAGGCAGTTGTACACAGGGTTGCTATGAGTCACAGGTGACTTGATGGCACATAACAGCAATAATATTCTTAATGAAAAAAAGTAGTTTCTACTTAAACATAACCTGTTAGCCAAACAATTTTACTCCTAGGCACATAATCCATATACCAAGAACTATGTTCAAGAATATTCAGAGAATCAAATAGTTTAACAATAGTTAAAACTCACAAAGACATTCAGATGGTGAACAAACACATGAAAAATATGTTCAAAATCCCTAGCTCTAAGAGAGATACAGATCAAAACAACCATGAGATATCATCTCTCCCCAGTAAGAGCAAAATTTAACAGAACAGCAAATATCAAATGCTGACAAGGTTGTGGAGAAACTGGAACTCTTATTCACTTTTGGTGGGAGTACAAAATGGTACAGCCACTATGGAAGGCTGTATGGCACTTTCTCAAAAAGCTGCAAATAAAAATACCATTAGACCCAGCAATTCCACTACTGGGAATTTACCCTAAAGAAACCATAACCGCTACCCAAGCAGATATATGCACACTCATGTTTATCGTGGCTTTGTTCGCAATAGCAAAGAGCTGGAAACAACCTAAGTGTCTATCAACAAAAGAATGGATAGAAAAGCTGTGGTATATTCACACAATGGAATACTATGCAGCATTGAAAAACAAAGAACTCATGAAATATTATGCAAAATGGATGACCCTGGAGGACATTATGCTGAGTGAAATATCTCGGTCACAAAAGAACAAATATTGCCTAAGACCACTGTTGTAAAAAGGGACTGACATGGGAGTTGAGGGAAGATAGAGAAGGAGGGGAATGATGTATACTGCATTGAAACAGATGAGGGAGAGAACTGTTTAAAAGGAATATTTGGTTATTATTGTCATTACAGTAGTCCAGAAAGAAGGCTCACAATAGAGTGGACTTAGGGGGGGGGGGACTGCATAACAATGAGAGTTTTTCTTTTACTTTTAAAGAAGAAGGAATTGGGGGTAAGGAGTGGACAGGGAGAAAAGTGCTACAATGAATGATTGGAAACCCAAAGTCTTTAAACTTTCATTAAAATTAATTTTAAATAAATAAAAATAAAATCATGTATTAAATAATCATATTTCATTGGCTATAAATAACAGAAATAAGTGGCAGACTTTTTCATTAAAGTTCCAATTCAAATTTGAAGCCAAACCCATGACACCTGTCATATTCTAAAATTTTGTACTCAAACTTTATGATGCTTTTTCTGTAAAAATAAAGACTTACATTTGTCCTTATCAATCAACTGTAGCACTCCATAATAAAATCAGTGTTTATTCCCCCAAAGAATTCAGCAGGCTTGTTTGTTGCCAGAAAATTAAATGTCTATCTATGAGTGAGCCTGTAAACACTGTTTATATTTTACTTGTTTGGATATAATTTCTGGTTTTTATTAGTAGAAGCTAAGGAAGTAAAAAATGAGGAAGAAAGAGTAATAATTTTATCCTATGATAAGCCTTCCATTCAGTTTTTAAAAACCTCAAATTCACCACCTTGTTGTTGAGTCTAACCCATACTCCCCGTAAGTTTTCTGAGACTGCTCATCTTAGCAGTGAAACACCCTACAGACCATGCCACCAAAGCAGCTTGACTGCCCATCTTTTTCCCCATTGAGCCATTTGTTTGTCATCAAGTTGGAACAGACTCATAGCTGACCCTTCAGCAGGTTTTCAGAAGCAGTAAATCACATGGGAAGAGACTGCCCATCCCCCACTCCAGTGGAGTGGCTGGTGAATTCAAATCTTATTCCTTTGGGATTGGCAGCACAGCTTTTTATCACTAGGCCACCAGAGATCAGTATTAAGGCACAAAGCAGTTCAAACTGTTCATTTTCTGTCAGTAGCCATAGCCATCATTATACATTATGTCACTAGGACTTCTTTATTATTTTCAGTCAGGCCTCAATTTAATCCTCTCAACTTTACATTACACACACACAAACACACACTTGAGCAGCTGGTAGCAATTCTTTACCCACTAGACCCCCAGGAGTTGTACTGCTAATACAAAAGTATGTGGTCTGAATTGACCAGCTGCTCCAAAGGAGAAAGACCTGCAATCTCCTCTGGCTCGATTTACTGCCTTTGAAAACCTACTGTATGCTTAGCATACAGACTGAATAGGTATGGAGAAAGGATTCAACACTGATACACACACCTTTCCTGCAGTGTTCCTTGCTCCATTTGGACAATAGCTTATTGGTCTAGGTATAGATTTCATATTAGCACAATAAAGTGTTCTGGGATTCTAACTAACTGCCATATTCGCTATTAAACATTGTTGATAAAGGAAAATAAAGGATCATGGAGACATCTAAACGGTTAAAGAATAACGGTTCTCTTCAATTTGAAGACAAATGGGATTTCATGCGTCCTATTGTTTTGAAGCTTTTCCGTCAGGAATCCGTTACAAAACAGCAGGTAGTTTGATCTGTTTTCCAAGTATTGAGCCATTGGTATGACACAGCTTTATTAAAAGCCTATATTGTTGAGTGGCGAAATTCGTTACACAGTGTGATATTTTACCTAAACCATTCTGTCAGCTAGAGATTACTTTTATGGGAAAACAAGGCAGCAATAAACATTGCTGTTGTCGTCATTATGTGCCATTGAGTTACCTGTGACTCATAGCAACCCTATGCACAATAGCCCCAAATGCCCTCTCCTGTGCCAATCTCACTGTCTCTGACAACACCTACCCCCATCACCCCAGTCGCTGAATCAATCC
>NW_006400033.1:104023-107871 GCF_000299155.1 Elephantulus edwardii
CCCTTTTCCTTATGAATCAAGGTGAAGTCTCTCTCAGGGAGGAGTGATAGGGAATGGCAAAGGACACACTGACAAAGGAGATTAATCAGAACTGGCTTTGACAAGCACTGCGGTAATTGGACAATTAAAACAGACTTTCAAGGGGGGAAAAAAAAGAACAACGAACTGGAGAGGAGGGAAGAGAAAATAGTGCAACAAAGAATGAATGAAAACCCAAAATCTCTGTAAATGTTCATTAAAATTAATAAAATTTAATTTAAAAAAATCATTAAAGCATTAAAAACTTACCTTAAAAAAATTTAAAAAAAGAACAAACAAATCTGTCTTAGAGGAAGTGTAACCAGGGTGCTTCTTTGAGGCAAGGTGGAATTTGATTTCACATGCACAAGGCATGCTGTCAGGAGAGGCCAGTCTTACGAAGAAGACATCATGCTGGGAAGGATATAGAGTCTGAGAAAGAGGACGATTCTAAAGATGAACTGACACAGTGACTGGCACAAATGGCATGCTGGAGATGTTGAGGATGGCACACGGTAGGATAGAACCCTACCCTGTTCACAGGGTCTTATGTTTTTCATAAGTGTCGTCGTTGCTTAAAGAGCACAAAACAATAGCAAAGGCCTTCAAATAACAACTAAAAGATTATCATTTTATTCAGAACGTGAACTCCTGAGGATTTTAAGATACTTAAAACCACAGAACCGATTTTGTTTCAAGGTAAGACTGGAAGGGTGAGGATAACGGATTACGAGAAGAAAGAACCATTACAGTATGACCCCTTCTCAATATACAGCAGTGGCTGCAGTCTGAATGGTCCACGACCCCACAGCACCCCAGCAAGCACCCTCGTACCCTCGCGGGCCACATTCCCAACAGCTTCGCCCTTCTGCCAAAACAACAACTGGAAGCAGAAACCTCCACAGCGCAGCCTCCCGAGACTGCGCTTCCGCTGAGCTGGGGCTGCAGCGCTCATCTTTGGATGGACATGCTAACACTTTTCCAGGTCGTCAATTCCTGCAGCGCGAGGCGTCCTCCCTCCCTGGAGTCCTCTGCAGCGCTCTCCACACGGTGGGAAAGCAAAATGAACACCTCTGAGCAACAAAGAACCGCAAAGTAAAACGCTCAGCCGCCTCCACGGTCTCTCCATCTCCACCCTTCTGTTCCCTTCTCTTCTCCAGCCTAGAGGTGAGACGGGGCCACCTGCAGTCTGGGGAGGAAGAAGGGCGAGAGAAGCCCTCGCCTGCCACCAGGCTTCGCACGTACCCCCTCGGTCTTCATGTCCAGGATCTTCTCCACTTCGAACACATCCTCCCCGTCTTCCTCGCTGTCCCCAACGGCCTCCGCTACTTTTGCGGGCGAGTCCTTCTCTTCTCCAGCTACTTCGACTTCGACTTCGGGAGACTCATCATTGCTGTCAGCACTTGGAACAAGAAGCGCAGACGTGGTTATTCCCTCGGCAGCAGGTGACGCCGCCATATCAAGAAGTCGGCAAACGGCTGGAGGAAAATCGGCTGCGAAGTTCCACAGCGTAAATCCAGCACCGCCCGCGGAAGTCCACCAATGACGAGGCACCGGGGCCTCAAGTGACGTGAGTCGTTAGCCAGTCACTAACCAGGACGGTGCGCCTACAGGAAATGGATGGGAGGGACTAGGGCTGCAAGCGGAAGGTATGTTTTTTGTGAGGTGTTGAACCTAGAGCAGGTTAAGGGTTCACGTCCACCAAAAGGGAAGAGGAAAGGCCTGGGGCAGTGTTTTGGTTAGGGAGGAGCCTGCAGGTAGGGATAGAGACTTTTTGGGAGTGGCCTGTCGGAGACGGCTTGTTGTTTTGTGGGGAAAGTGAGGGACTGGCCCTCGGTAGGGGCGGAGTCTCCGCCTGCTCGAGGTAGGGAGGGGCTTCCCCCGAGCCACAGTCCTGACCAGATCGCTGGAAAATTGCCAGTGGTCTTGGCTCTTGACTTTAGGAAAGAGGCCCGAACGCTAAAGGAAGGAAGGCCGCCGGCTAGGGAGGTGTTGGTGGAGAAGAAATATCTAGTAGGAAGTTAAAAGAGATTTCCTGAAGCCAGCTGTACACATTGACCAGCAAAATGGCACAATTAGAAACGTTTATAATTTTGGAGAGGACGGCTCTATTCAAAACGGTGTTGTTGTGGGGACAGATTGCTGAACGTTGCCTTGTCCAGAGCTTTAAGCTTTAAGCTGCACAAAAAGTTTGACACAGATGTACAGTCTTTTCTCAAACCACAAAAACCTAATAATAGAGTTGATTGTTAATTAATATTTGAATCTATGTAAAAGGTTAATCCTGAGCTTTTATTAATAGCAAAATAATAAAAGCTCAGACTTAAACTTTTTTACATTTTTAAGTCAGATACTGTTTTTAAAATTTCTTTATCATAGACTTCTAGCACACTGGAACCCAACTGTTGCTGTAAAGGACATGGGTAGGATCTGAAAACACTGTTTAAAAGTAATGGAAACAGGAAACATGGGGCTTATTTCATTCTGATTCTAAAAAAAAAATGGCTAGTTACAATGGAAGAGAAGAGGGGGAGAAACAAGGTGCCACTGGCTACTTAATCTTCATGTAATGGACTGAACCCTACCAAGGATGATTGATGACTCAGTAAACAAGGTAACACACAGGCTTGCCAAAGCATACCAGAGTCCTAGTTATCAGTGCTACTAGGGCATCTACAAAACAGGCACCAGTTATCCAAACCAAAAACCCACGACATCAGGAAGGATAGAAGAAAAAAGTTGTAGGGTTCATACATTAAGAACCTCCCAGGCCTTGAAGAAGATTAATGCCAGACTCTTAAAACTCATTGCCATCTAGTCATAGCTGAAAACCATAGTTGGGTTTTCAGCATCTGCCCATCTTTTTCCACAAAGTAGCTAGCTGATGGATTCAAACTGCCTGCCTTTGTGTTAGCAGTGCAACTCTTTACCTACTAGACCACCAGGGCTCTCTTACTGATGGTGAGACTGATGGAGATCCCTAAGCAATCAGGAAGCAGAAGCTGAAAAGATAAGGACTGTCCAGTAGAGTCAACAGAAAGCCATCCCCTAGAACTGTGCTCAAAATTAAGACTTGGAGCCTCTTAAACAGAAATAAGTATCTGTTTATTATAGCTGTCCACCTGTTGTATTTCTGCTAAAGAGGCACTTAGAATTTGGTAAGCACATGTTTACCTGGGTCACTGAGTAATCCTATTCCTGAACTCTTGTTAAATGCCATTGAGTGGAACTAACTCATAGATGAAAACCTTCCAGTGGGTTTTCTAAGGCTTTATATAGCATGCAGGAAATTGCCCATCTTTCTCCCATGGAACCTCTCACCTTTATATTGGCAGTGCAATGCAAAGCCTTAACCAAGGGGAAATCATTTGCATAAATCTTTAGATGTAGGCCCTAGGTTTTATATCTTTAAAAAGTGCTTCAATTATTAAAGGAATTGTAAGGATTATATCTAAGTAAACAAAGGAAATTGTCTAAAGTTAAATTCTACATTTAACTTTAACCTGAGCTAAAACCCAAGCTAGTTTATAGTTATTGACTGTCTGTCACAGAGGATTTGTAAATATTTATCGCTGTGCCTTCCTTTTTAGTGAAGGGAAGGGCAATCTCCAATAAATGGATGATCCCTTAAAAGGTGACAGAGGTGCACCCAAAATGGACTATTATGGACTCAGTCCTAAATTAGTAACCTGAATAAACAGTCTCCAAATGCAGATGCCCAAAGTGGACAGATATAAGTGATAAGAATTATACCCATTAAGTACATAGATTTGGTAGCTTACACTTAAGTATTCATATTGTTGTTGTTGTTGTTGTTGTTATGTGCCGTC
>NW_006400033.1:110077-110723 GCF_000299155.1 Elephantulus edwardii
ATAGATATTCTTCTGGTACTCCCTGCTCTCAGCCAAGATTTATCGATAAACATTAATAATAAAAGTCATATTCTCTGTTCTAAAGGGATATATGGTGGCATAACCCATAGGAATTTTAGCTAACTCAAAGGCCTCACTTCCCTGATGGTCCAAATCTACCTACTGCCCCCACAGGAGAAAGACGGGTAATCTTTGTGGTGTGATTTATAACCTCAAAAACCCAATGAAAGGTAAGGTCCGGCTCCACAGTAATGGATTCTGCATTGATGAAATCCATCATCTGTAGAAGAGACAAACATATGAAGAACCATAACGTCTTAAATGCTAAAACAGTGCTCTATACAGCATTATAAAGGCATTACTGATGATGCACCTTACCCTGAAGAGACTATAGAGTCACAACAGGCTTTCTGAATCTTGAAAGACTGGGTAAGATTTCACCAGAAGAGAGAGAAAGGGATAGGCCAGGTCAGGAGATCAGTAAGCAAAAATACTATGTAGTTGTAAGCTTATGCCAAAAGAATAAACAAATCCACCACAACAAGATAAAAGTAAATAATCCAATAGAAAAATGGGCACAGGATATGAACAGGCACTTTACCGAAGACGACATTCAGATGGCTAACAAGCACATGAAGAAATGTTC
>NW_006400033.1:118858-137741 GCF_000299155.1 Elephantulus edwardii
AAAAGGTATGGAGATAGGATGCATCCCTGGCGTACACCCTTCCCAATTTTGAACCATGCAGTGTTCCCTTGCTCTGTTCTGACGACTGCCTCCTGGTACATATAAAATAAATCCATGTATATAGCAAAGTCAATAGGAGACAAAGTTACATAAACTGCATATAAACTGTTCATAACTGAACACCTTTAAAGAATGAGAATGAATTGGTTCTAGAGCTGCGTTCTGGGCCCTTGGCCAATGCCTAGATTGGTGAAGACACCACCTCTGACTGGGATGCTTCCTTTCACAGAATATCCTTGGGGATACCACCCCAAGCACATGTCACAGTCACATTTGGAGCAATGCAAATGCTGTGAAGTCCCTGCCTTGGTGTGATACAGGTTGATTTTCACAATTGCATTGCTAGCCATCAACTTGAACCATGTGACTGGGTGGAGAACATGCAAATAGAGTGAGTGTTCTGACTGCCATTGAAGGGATTGGTCAGTCTTTCCATTCAGTTCATCTATAGCAATGCAGCAGGTCTTTTCAGTTTCCCATTAAACTGTGCTCATCTTCTTGAGTTTCCATTCTTATATGTGTTTATTCTCTTGGCGGTCCATGGTATGTTCAGTGCTTTTCTCTAGCACCACAACTCAAAGGCATCAATTCTATCATCCTTAGTCATTGTCCAGCTCTCTGATGCACAGCAAGTAATTGTAAAGACCATAGCACCTTAATCTCGAAACTGACATTGCTGCCCTCTGGAGGTCCCTGACAGCAGATATTCCCCAATGCCATTTGTCTTTTGAGTTCCTGACTGCTGGTTGTGGAACTGAACAAACTGAAATGGTTAACAATTTATAAATGTTCTCCATCTATTATGGTGCTGCCAATTGGCCCACTGGCAAGAATCTTTGTGGTGGTGTTGGGTGTGTTGTTGGTTTTATTTTTTTAATTGGGCTTCAATCCACAATAAAGAGTGCAAATGCTTCAGGTCTTCTTCAGTTTCAGCAAGCAAGGTTGTGTTATCTGCATAACACAGGTTGTTGAGTCTTCCTCAAATTCTGATTAACACATTCCTCCTCATAAAGTCCAGTCTCCCGAATGATCTATTTAGAATATAAATTGAAAAGGTATGGAGACAGGATGCATCTCTGATGCACTCCTTTCCTGATTTTGCAGTTTCCTTGCTCTGTCTGAGGACTGCTTCCTGGTCCAAGTACAGATTTTGCATTAATACAATCAGGTGTTGTGGGATTCCCATTGTTCTCAAGGTTAGCCACAGTTTGTTGTGATCCACACAGTCCAATGCTTTTACATAGTTAATGAAACTCAATTAGACATTCCTCTGATAATCTCTGCTTTCAGCCAAAATCCATCTGACATTGTCGGTAATGTCTCTAGTGCTACAGCCTCTTCTAAAATCAGCTTTGTATATTTCTAGTAGTTTTCTGTCAATGTACTTGGTCCAGTCATTTTTAGATAATCTTCAGTAGGATTTTGCTTATATGCTTTCTTGGTGGTATTGTTTGATAATTTTCACATTCTGTTGGATCACTTGGTTTTGGAGTGGGAATAAATATGGATCTCTTCCAGTCAATTGGGCAGATAGTTGTCTGAATTACTTTCTGCAATAAACTCTTAAAGGGCAGAGCCTGACTGTGCTTACTGTCTTCTCCTCCTCTGTGATACTTCCTTTTCCCCCTCCCTAGTTTGATTAGTATTTGTAATTTCCAGTTCGCAGGGTTCAACTTTCAGTATCTCCCAAATTCACACCAGAGAAACTTCTGGTGAAATGTCAGGCTAGGCAAAGTGAGCCCAGACAACAAGACACCCGAAAACAAAGATCCCACCTAGAGATGATAATCCTGGAACCCTGAGCTGCAAAGGGAATGATAAGTAATTCACGTGTCAGAAAAAAGACACTGAATCAAAACAGTGAATATGGAAACAGAGCAGTGAGTTGTGAACTGGTCTGATATCAGCAAGAGTATCTTACAAGTGATTGACATTCCAGGTCAGGAAGAAACAAACATAAAATAAAAAAACCACAGTGAAAATTCTGAAGATTTGCTAGAAGAAAATTATCCTAATAGGATGGAAAAAAAGATTTTACAAATTTAAGGAAACTCAAACGGAATGAACTATACTACAGAACGTTGTCCATCAGTAGGTAGCGCAGCTACCAGACAGACTTACAAGCACTAATCAGTCTGTCCACTAAGGAGTGCGAGCCTCTTGCTCTAGTATTTACTTACCTTTCTGTTTGCAAGAACATTTTCAGACAGAAAACCCATTCCAGCAAGCATCCTTCAGGACTGGGTGCTGCCCTCCGATTTTACCTGAGACTTAGGGTTTTGTGGGCTCTAACATGTGTCTTCTGACGTCCATTTTGGTCTTTTCTTTCTCTCTGTAGGTAATGACTTCTTTCTCTCTTCATGGATAACATCCTTGATGCTATCACATAGCTTATCTGGTCTTAGCTCTTTAGTGTTCAGTGCCTCAAACCTGTTTTTGTTTTTGTGGACCATCACGTTGGAACCGAGGAGATTGCCCATCCTTCTCCCGCCAAACCTATTCTTTAGGTGATTTTTAAATTCAGGTAGGATAGACTTAAGGTCGTATTTTGATTCTTGTGGATTTATTTTAATCTTCTTCAGCTTCAGTTTGCACTTGCACAAGAGTTATTGATGGTTTGTTCCACAGTCAACATAGGGCCTGGTTTTGCCTGCTGATACTGAACTTCTCTCTTTTTTAAAAATAAAACTTTATTTTATAAGGGGAGCTCTGGTGGCCTAGTGGCAAGAAACTGCACTGCAATCCCAGAGATGAGCGGTTCAAATCCACCAGATGCTCTGCCGGAGAAGGAGGGGCCTTCTCCTCCTGCACCAGTCAGATCCGATTTGACGGTACACACACACACAAAATAATAAAATTTTTAAAAAACCACTTTATTTGTGATTTTAATGAATGTTCACAGAAAAGTTAAATTTTCATTCATGCAGGAGTGGCATCTACTTAAACAACATGCCTCCGGAAACTCTATGAACATTGATAAATGTTGTTAGTTGTAGAAGGGCTTCAAGCCTTTTGTTCATAGAATCACTATGAGTCGTGCTCCACTTGAAGGCAATCAACAATAACCACAACGTTGTGGCACATTTTACTCCCCTCTCCCTTGCCCCAATATTGAACTTCTCCAGTGATTCTTTCCACGGATTTAGTCAATCTGATTTCTATGTAGCGCATCAAGTGAGGTACATGTGTATAATCACCATTGGTGTTTCTTTTAAAAGGTATTTATAATCACTGAATATATACAAAATTCAATCATTTGTTCGCTAGCCTCATTTCTGTCATCAAGCCCATATTTTCCAACTACCATTCCTTATTCACTGGTTCTAACTTTTGCATTCCAGTCACCATTTATTACTAGTGCATCTTGATTGTAAGTTTGGTCAGTGCAGAAATAAGAGATGAATAGATAATATCAAAGGACAGCTCGAGAACGGAAAGCAGAGTATTAGGAGAACTTGCTCAGCATTTCTAAAGCTGATCTTATATAACTTAAACACATCTTTTGCTGGTAAAATAAACAAACATGCACAAGATTTCACACTTCGTCCACTTTTGGCCAGTTAATGACACTTCTACAGTGATATTATTACATATTGGTATAGGAGTTCTTTGTACAGTCCATTTTTATTTAAGCTAGCACCACAACAGTTTAAGTGTAGACAGTTGCTGGAGCAGAATAATTTTGTGCTTCTAAGTTGCTGATGCATATTTTAAGTTTAACAATATAAAAAATAATCAGAGTAAGAACAACACATTAGTAGTAGGGAATAAGTAGACTAAGGTAAACAAGCTTGAAGTCCCTTGATGTTATAGACAAGTCCACAATTAGTAGCCAAACAGCTGGTGGTTCAAACCCATCCGAAGGCACTGCTGATCTACTTTCAGAAGGTCACACTTTTGAAAACTCCATGGAGCAGTTCAGTTCTGTCACACATAGGTGGCCTATGGGCCAGCAACAAGAGCTTTAGTGGTGTCTGTAACCTGTTGAGACAAGAAGTAGAAAATAAAAATGCAAAATATCTAGATTTATATAAGAAAAGTACAAGTAATACTAGTAAAAAAATTACATTGTTATGTGCTGTTCAATCAAAACTGAGTCATAAATGGCACTTTAGCAGGTTTTCAAAGGCTCTAATTCACATAGAAGGAGATTGACCAACTTCTTTCTAGTGGATTCCAGCTGCCTGCCTTTCAGTTGGTAATGCAAGTCCTTATCCAGTAGACCACCAGGGGTAATATTACTAAAATAAGGTGCTAAATAGAATGTTCTTTTCAACACCTGTTATTGTCTGGATTTTATTTATGTGAGCTTTTATTTAGAGAACTGCTTGTAAAGTCAGGCAGAATGCTAGAAGTAAATTTTCTTTTTCAGGCTGATAATAGGTCTAATTAAATTATCTGCTGTAGATTAGATCTGTATAGATTTACTAATTTACAGAGGAAAGTGACAAAGGTGGTGGTGATCCAAGACTACAACTATTACTATATATTTAAATTTCTCTTTTCAAGAATAAGATGGAATGACGGTATTTCCCTGGTCTGACCCTCTGCCTGTTTCTCTCTCAGCAGACCCAGGAATCCCGACCAAGAGACCCCTTAATAAAGCTTCCTTAGCTTTCTTTAAAGAAAAAAAGAAGAAAATGGAAAGAGCTTAAAACTTTATGGAGTAATAACAACTATTTGATTCAATGGTAGTAAAAGACATTGTATTCTAAGAAATTTAAGACTATGGGGTAAGTAGATAAAATTCAAAGTAAAATTTAAGATTCCATTAGAAAGATAACAAGGTAGTTAAATTTTGACAAAGTGTTGCCTACATATGTATCCCATTTTCCTTTTATATTTGTTTGCATACAAAATTCATTTCCATTGTGTTTCACACATTCCTTCATTAACATTGTGTTTCATATGATTATTCCCATACACTGTGTTTTGTTTTTTAAAATTTTTTATTGTGATTTTAATGAAAATTTACAGAAAAGTTGGGTTTTTATGGACTCTTTGTACGTTGTGTTTTTTGTTGTTGTTTTCTTCATTCATTCATTGCTGCACTTCTCTCCCCTCCCAGCCCTCCCCCTCAGTTGTATGTTTGCCTCCCTACTGCCTAGTTCACATTTTTTTTTCAATATTCATTCATTGTTGCACAATTTCCTCCCTCCCCCCGTGTTTGGTGTTTTGGGTTTTTTATTAGTCAGTGAACAACTAATTAATTTTTCTAAAAAGAAATGCTACACAAAAATGAATGTACAAAGTCAGGCAAGACATTGTATATGAATGACATTGTATCTGTGGAAGGAGAGCAATACTTGATCAGAAACTGTTGCCCAGAGGGGAGAAGTGATGAAACTGATCTTGAGATGAGAGGAAGACTTCCATTTAGGTGTGCACCTTTCTCCATAGGCTTATCCCTTTTATTACAATGAACATGTTACCTTTAAAATTCTATAGTTCTATCATTAGGAAGAGTTTTCAAAAGAGGTACAGATATGTTGGACTTCTCTAAGTGGAGATCCACAGCCAGCAGGACATTCCTTGGTGTAGTGGTCAGTGGGACACAAGATGTTGGAGTCCCTCCGAGATGTAGCAGTTCTCTGCTTTGCTGTAGTTGCTATGATGCGCCCTCTAGTGGCGGACTTGCCAATATGCGCTAGAGGGTTGTGTCATCTGCATAAGACTGTTGGTGAGTCTTCCAATCTTGATACCACAGTCTTCTTCATACAGTCCAGTTCTAAAATTATTTGCATAGAATACATATTGAAATGGAGAAAGAACACAAAACTCTTACACTCTTATTTTAAACCATGCACCCCTTTTTCTGCTCAAAAGATTCTTGGTTTGTGTACAGATTTCACATGAGTAAAAATGAGAAGTCCCATTCTCCTCATGGTTAACTATAACTTGTTACTGTGCACACAGTTAAATACCTTTCTGTAACAAATGAAACACAAACAACTTTCTCTAATTCTCTGCTTTGAGCCAATTTCCATCTGGCATCAGCAGTGATAGCCCTTGTTTTCTTCTAAAGCCAGTTTGAATTGCTGGCTGTCACCTATCAAAGTACTTCTACACCCATCTATCTCTGAATAATTTTCGACAAGATTTTACTTGAATGGTATAGTAATTATATTGTTCCATAATTTCTGCATTTTTTGGATAACTTTTTTTTTAATGGGTACAAATATGGATCTGTTCCAGTCAGTTTGCCAGGTAACTGTCCTCAAAATGTCTTTGCATTAACTAATGTGTCTACAGCTGAATATGTTTCCTGAAACCACTCTATTGGTATTTTCTTAGTTCCCGACACTTATTTTCACCCCCAACATTTTCAGTGCAGCTTGAATTTCTTCTATTTGTTTCCAAAGATAAATGTTCCTCCTAAATTGGTTCAATGTTGACAAATAGCTTTTACGCAGTGACAATGTATTCCTTCCATCATTTTTTACAATTTTATTTTATATTGGTTTGCATACAAAATTCATATACATTGTCTTTCAACTTTTCCTTACTCACATTGTTTTTCATATGATTATCCCCATATAATTTGTCTTATAAAACTGATCATTGCAACAAAAGAATGGATAGAGAAGCTGTGGTATATTCATACAATGGAATACTATGCTGCATTGTAAAACAAGGAACTGATGCAATATTATTCAAAATGGGTGAGCCTGGAGGACATTATGCTGAGCGAAATATCTCAGTCACAAAAGGACAAATACTGCATGGTGCCACTGCTGTAAAATGGGACTAATATCAGGGTTGGGGTAAGACTGAGGAAAAACTGGATAAATTACGTATACTGCATTGAAACAGATGAGGGAAAGAATAATTTAAAAGCGATGTATGATAGGGTATTATGGTTATCATAAGAGTGCACAATTAAGGTTGCATAGTGGAGTGTACTTGGGGCAATGGGAGGAGTGGGGGGGGATTGTATATCAAAGAAAGAATTTTTCTTTTACTTTTCAAAGAGAGGAGCAAACTGGGGGCGGGGGGAGGGCTGGGCAGGAAGAAAAGTACAACAATGAATGAATGGAAATCTAAAATATCTTTAAAATGTTCATTAAAATTATTAAAATAAAATCTAAAAAGAGAAAAGAAAACCAAAACTCATCATTGTTGACCTATGCCCATTATTACCCCATCTTTTCAGATCCCCACTGGATCTTTCCTAATTCCTTCACCCCCTCCCTCCACCCACCTATCTCTACAACCCTGTGATTTGCCCCCCTCCCCACCTTCAACCATCCTATCTCCTCCTTTTTCCTCTTTGGAAATTTATACATATCTTGCTAGTTATCCTTCTATTTATAAATAATGCTTTTATGCAGTATTTGTCTTTATGAAGGGTGGAGGTTTTTTAAGGGTGAGAAATAGAGATGCAGAGATATAGTAGTAGAGATAGACATGGAGAGAGATAAAGATATAAAGGGAAAAGGAGACACATAGAGATAGAAGAGAATGCAAAGAGACTGGCAAGAGTGGGGTTTTTGAGGGAGAGAAATACAGATGAAGAGATGGTAAAATAGATAAAGATGGAGAAGTGGGGAGGAAGAGACAGAGATATAGAAGCAGAGAGATACATAGCAACAAATACAGAAAGTGGAAAAGCAAAATAGAGGAGAGTGGGAGGAGGAAGGGAGGGGAGTGGGAGCAGTGCTAGGCTTTTTGTGGGAGAGAAATAGAGACCTAGAGGTAGAGGGAGAAAAAAAAACAGGTACAGAGGGAGAGAAAGAGTGAGTTAGAGACAGATCAAGACATAATAGAGGAAGAGAGTGGGAAGAGAGTAGGGATTTCTTTTCAGAACAGAGGAGAGAGAGAGTAGGCAGAGATGGGAGTGAAATAAAGACAGACATATATAGAAGAAAATAAACATAGAAAGTGTGATGAAGGAGAGGGAGGGAAATGGGGAGGGGAAGGGAAAGAATTGAGGGAGAAGGAGGGGAAAGGAGAGTGGCTTTTTTGAGGGAAAGAGAAATAGATATAGAGGATAGATGATGGAGAGGAAAAGAGAGAAATAGATATGCCCTGAGATAGGTAAGTGGATAGATAGGAAGATAGATATAGAGATAGACATTGAGAGATAAAAAGAGATGCAAATCTTCAACAAATGGTGCTGGCAAAACCAGACTGCTACCTGCAGAAACAGGATCCACATCTCACACCATACACAAAAATTACCTCAAGGTAGATCAGAGACTTGGGAGTAAAGTCCAAAACCATAAACTTCATAAGAGACAAGCTGGGATCAAACTTAGAAAGCCTAGTCTATGGTATAAAGAGACTGCCAAATACAGCCAAAAATGCACAATTTGAAGAGGATAGAATTGATGAAGGGGACCTTCTAAAAATTAAATCCTGGTGTGCAGCATAAACTTTTCCAACAGGGTAAAAAGAAAATCTACCGACTGGGTAGGTTTGGCAATACCAGCTCAGACAAGAGTCTCATAATAAAAGTTTACAGAATACTCCTGGGCTTCCACAAGAAACAGACTGATAACTCAATTACAAAATGTGCGCAAGACATTTAAAAAACTTTTCACAGAGAAATATACTCAAATGACCAACAGACATATGAAGAAATGTTCTAAGTCACTGGCAATAAGAAAGATGCAAATCAAAACCACAATGAGATATCATCTCACCTCAGTAGCAATGGCAAAGTTTAACAGGACAGCAAGTAATAAATGTTAGAGAGGATGTGACAAGATAGGAACTCTTATACATTGTTGGAAGGATTATAAAATGGTCCAACCATTCTGGAAGGCAGTTTGGTGCTTCCGCAAAAAGCTAAATGTAGAAATTCCATATAACCCAAATATTCCATTGCTTGGAATATATCCTGAGAAAATGAGAACTGTGAGGCACAGAGACTTGTACACCAATGTTCATAGCAGAATTATTCACCATCACAAGAACATGGAAACAGCCCAGATATTCAACAACAAATGAATGGATTGAGAAATTGTGGTACATCCATATAGTGGAATACTATGTAACACACAAGAGCAATGATTTTATAAATTTTTACCTAAATTGGGAGGATGTGGAGTGCTGCTAAGTGAACTAACTCAGTCCCGCAAGGACAAATACTGTATAAAACCATTATTGTAGAATGAGTATGAGGATCCAAGGAGTGGAGGAGGGTGGAAGCAGAGGAGTGAGGATGGGCTGGGAGGGGTTTAGTAATCATAGGGTTGCACAATTTGATGTAGTTGAGGTGAAAGAAATGGGAAGGATCTTTTGTGGAAAACAATGTATTCAAACTTTGTAATCAGTATAAAATTTTTAAAAAATGTAAAAAGTGCAAGCAGCACTGCAATCCCAGAGGTACACAGTTTGAATCTACTAGATGCTGTGCTGGAGAAGGAGGGGGAATCTCCTCCTGTACCAGTCAGATCTGATTTGATGGCACACACACACACACACACACACACACACACACACACACACAAATTTTTTTTTAAATGTGAAAAGAAGAAAATATTAACAAAATAAAAAATAAAACCTATCAAATAGGGAAATTACAACCTCTTCAAAAAATGGGGCTGGCAAAACTGGACTGCTACCTGTAGAAAACTGAAACAGGATCCACATCTCTCATACCATACATAAAAATCAACTCAAGGCGGATCAGAGACCTAGGAATAAAGGCCAAAACAATAAAGTTCAGCAGAGACAAACTGGAATCAAGATTAGATGGCCTAGTCTATGATATGAAGAGACTGCTAAATACAGCGAGAACTGTACAATTTGGAGACGATAAAACTGATGAAAGGGACCTTCTAAAGATTAAAACCCTGTGTACAACAAAAATGTTTCCAAAAGAGTGAAAAGAAAACCTACCAACTGGGAAAAAAACATTTGGCAATACCATTTTAGACAAGGGTCTCATAGTAAAAGTTTACAGACTTCTATAGGACCTCGGCAAGAAAGACTGATAACAAATTACAAAATGGGCAAAAGACGTGGAAAGAATTTTCACAGAGGAAGATATTCGGATGGCCAACAGACACATGGAGAATTGCTTAAAATCACTGGCAATGAGAGAGACGGAAATCAAAACCACATTGAGATATGATCTCACTCTAGTATCAGTGGCAAAATTTAACTGGACAGAAAGTAGTAAATGTTGGAGAATATATGGCAAGATAGGAATCTTATACATTATTGGTGGGATTGTAAAACAGTACACCCACTCTGGAAGGCAGTTTGGCATTTTCTGAACATAAAAATTCTATATGACTCAGCTATTCCATTGCTTGGAATATATCCTGAGAAAAGGATAACTGAGGCACAAACAGAGACTTGTGTACCAGTGTTCATAGCACCATTATTCACCATTGCAAGAACATGGAAACAGCCCAAATGTTCAACCACCATTGAATGGATTGAGAAATTAGGGCAAATTCACGCAATGGAATACTATGCAGCACACAGGAGAAATGATTATGTAAATCACTACCTAACTTGGGAGGGCCTGGAGTGCAATTTTTTTCCTGCCCAACCCCAGTTCACTCCTCTCTTTAAAAAGTAAAAGAAGGGGGAGCTCTGGTGGCCTAGTGGCAAGAAGCTGCACTGCAATCGCAGAGGCATACAGTTCGAATCCACCAGATGCTCTGCCGGGGAAGGAGGGACAATCTTCCTCCTGTACCAATCAGATCTGATTTGACGGTACACACAAATAATAAAATAAAAAAGAAAAGTAAAAGAAAAATTCTTTTATTGTTATACAATCCCTCCCCCCAAGTCCACTCCACTATGCACCCCTCGTTCTGGACTCCCATCATGACAATACCCAATCATATATACCTTTTAAACAGTTCTCTCCCTCATCTGTTTCAATGTGGTATATCCTATCTTTTTATTTATTTATTTATCCTATCTTTCTCGGTCTCCCTCTAACCCTGATTTCAGTCCCATTTTATAACAGTGGCACTATGCAGTATTTATCCTTCTATGGCTGAGATATTTCACTCAGTGTATAGTATCCTCCAGGGTCATCCATTTTTAATAATATTTCATGAGTTCTTTGTTTTTCACTGCAGCATAGTATTCCATTGTGTGATTATACCACAGCTTCTCTATCCATTCGTTTGTTGATAGGCACTTAGGTTGTTTCCAACTCTTTGCTATTGTGAACAAAGCTGCATAAACATGAGTGTACATGTATCCTTTTGGGGGGCAGTTATTGTTTCATTAGGGTATATTCCCAGTAGTGGAAATGCTGAGTCAAATGGTATTTCTATTTGCAATTTTTTGAGAAAGCGCCATACAGCCTTACATAGTGGTTGCACCATTTTACACTCCCATCAACAGTGAATAAGTATTCCAGTTTCTCGACGACCTCACCAACATTTTTTGTTTGCTGTTCTGTTAAATTTTGCTATTCTTACTGGGGTGAGATGATATCTCATAGTTGTTTTGATTTGCATCTCTCTTAGAGCTAGGGATTTTGAACATTTCTTCATGTGTTTGTTTGCCATCTGAATATCTTCTTTGGTGAAGTGTCTGTTCATATTCTGTGCCCATTTTTCAATTGGGTTGTTTACCTTTATCTTGTTGTAGTGCTCAAATACTTTATAAATTCTAGATATAAGTCCCATATCTGATGTGTCATTACCAAATACTTTTTCCCAGTCTGTGGCTTCCCTTTTTACCATGTTCGAGGTTTTTGCATGTGCATTAGACCATAATTATAGAATGTGTATAAAGATCCAAAAAGGGGGCAGAGGGGTGAGGATGAGCAGGAGGAAGAGTTAATCAAAGGGTTACACAATTTAATGGGTGGAAGGAGGGGTGGGTATAGGAATGGGAAAGATACAATGTGAAAAACAATGTATATGAACTTTGTAAGTAAACCAGTATAAAATAAAAATTTTATTAAAAAGAAAATAAAAACAAAATAGAGATGGGGAGATAAGGAGGGATAGTCTTTTGACTTTCACAGAATGCTTTGAGAAGCTTCATATCACTGTCATGTTGCAGTAACATTACATTTTGATAACCATTTGGTAGCCAAAGTACCATTTGGTGCTGACTCAATACATGTACTAGTATAAACATACATTGTTTCCTGAAATACATTTTGTTTTACAAAGATTCCTGATAACAAAAAATTGTTATTTTAGAGAGCTCATAGGACCCTTGGGACCTTAACAATCTGAGTTAGAAAGTCCATGATTTGGTTTAGTAAGAAGTTAATGGTTTCATAATGCTTTGCTCTTTTTTTTTTTATAATTTTTGTGTGCGTGTACCGTCAAATCAGATCTGACTGGTACAGGAGGAGATGGCTCCTCCTTCCCCGGCAGAGCATCTGGTAATGCTTTGCTCTTTGAAACACATTGTGTTGGAACATATAGAAAAGATTACTTGAACAGAGTCAACAACACACTGTGTTTTTTATTCACTCAATGAAGTGGAATGTTGTAACATTGATGTTAATGCCACAAGATTGTCAGTGTGCCTTGTCAGTAACATTAGTGAACACATTTTTCCATTCATTACTAGCAATGTTCAGAGCACGAGCAACACCTTTGTGTTTCACAGAATGCTTCGTAAAGTTTCATATCACCTTCAAAGAACAGTTGGTTGCAAAGAGCAGTTTAAAAATGAAATAAAATTCAGAATAAACTGTGTTAGCAAGTAATTGGAAAGACCGTGGCCTGAATCAAATGCACCTTAGTCCTCAAATGGACACCATTACTCCTCAATAATTTGGAGAGGTCCCTAACTACAGATTTTCCCATTGCAATTCATCTCCTAATATTAAATGTGGATCCAAGCAAGATGAAGCTGTTGACTGTTTCAATCTCCTTTCTAGCCATCATGACACTGCCAATTGGCCCAGTGATAAGAATCTTTCTTTTCTTGATATTGAGATACAATCCATACTGAAGGCTGCATTCCTTGATCTTCTGCAACAAGTGCTTTAAAGCCTCCTCAGTTTCAGCAAGCAAGGTTATGTTATCTGTGTAACACAGGTTATTGATGAGTCTCCCTCCAATCCTGATGCCACACTCCTCTTCATAGAGTCCAGCTTCTCAGATAATTTGCTCAGCAGATTGAATAGCTATGTAGAGAGAAAACATCCCTGACACATTTAATTTAATTTTTTTTTAAGTTTAAGGTGCATATTGTTGTTGTTGTGTACCACAGAATTGGAACCGACCCATAGGCAGTTTTTCAGAGAAATTAATCATATGGGAGGAGATTGCCCATCCTTCTCCCACAAAGCAACTGGTGGGCTCAAATCACATGCCTTCGTGATTGCAGCACGGCTTCTTGCCACAAGACCATCAGAGCTCCCTTTAAGGTGCATAGTATGGAAAAAACCCTCTCCTGTGAATGGATAAACAACATCATGAAGGATGCAGAAGAGATTGAAAGTGACTTCCGCTGTTCATATTTCCGCTTCCGGCCCCCGCACAGACATCTCTTCTGAGGGTCACATTGAGCTGCTGCTGCTTTGAGGGAAGTCTTTAGAAATCACCACCATGGCGGAAGACATTAAGACCAAAATCAAGAACTACCGAACTGCCCCTTTTGATAGCTGCTTTCCCAACCAGAACCAAACCAAGAACTGCTGGCAAAACTACCTGGATTTCCACCGCTGCGAGAAGGCAATGACTGCCAAAGGTGGCGATGTCTCCTTGTGTGAATGGTATCGGCGCGTATACAAGTCCCTCTGCCCCCTGTCCTGGGTGTCAGCCTGGGATGACCGCAGGGCAGAAGGCACATTCCCTGGGAAGATCTGAACTGGCCCACCTTACCTCTCTGCCGGAATCTTAAATTGTGACTTAACTAATAATAAAGACTTACTGGAAAAATGAAAAAAAAAAAAGAGATTGAAAGTGTCCAACAACTTCATCTTTCTTGGATCCACAATTAACACCCTTAGTACCAGCTTTGACTGTGGTCTAACTTGGAATTAGCTTCTTTGTATGTAATACACTGACTCTTAAATCAATGATTAGTTTCTTCTTCAATGAGGATGTCTTCTTGCTTTATTCAGATGAGTCATATTTAATCATATGTTTTCTTAAGAGCTGAGGGTTTTCCCCATATATTATATCAATTATATTGTCCGATAATTTCCGCACTCTGTTAGGTCACCTTTCTTTGGGAAGGGAATAAATATGGATCTCTTTCAGTCAGTTGGCCAGGCGGCAGTTGTCCTCCAGATTTCTTGACACAACTTGGTGAGTTCATTCAGGGCAGCATCTGTTTTGTTGAAATATGTCAACTGGCATGTCATCAATTCCTGGGACCTTCTTTTTTTGCCAATTCCTTCAGAGCAGCTTGAACTTCTCCCTTCACTACCATTCTTCTGTCAGCCATTCCCCCCCCCCTTTTTTTGGTACAGTGACTCTGTATACTCCTCCCATCTTCTTTTAACGCTTCCTAGATCATTTAATATTCTGCCCAAAGCATCCTTAAGTATTGTAACTCAAGGCTTGAATTTGTTATTTAGTTCCTTCAGTTTAAGGAACACAGAGTCAACAAGATAAAGGTTATTGCAGTTCACTGGCAACTTAACGGCAACATCCTGATGGGTGTAAGCACGGAGATATACCACTCCTGGAGAGGATCAGAGAGTCAATCCAGCTCCGACACATTTAATTTTAAAGCATGCAGTGTTCCTCTCCTTAATTTTAAAACATGCAGTGTTCCCCTACTCTGTTCACACAGAGGTGCATCTGATTCAGGCCATGGTCTTTCCAATAATTTGTTATGTATTTGAGAGCTGAACAGTGAATAAGGATGCCAGTAAAAGAGTTGATGCCTTTGAGTTGTGGTGTTGGAGAAGAGCGCTGAACTTCCCATTGATGGCCAAGAGAATGAACAGATACGTCTTGGAGTGGGTACAGCCTGGGTGCTTTTTGGAGGCAAGAATGCTGAGATTTTGCCTTACATACTTTGGGCATATTGCTAGGAGGTGCTTTTCCTTGGAGGACATGATGCTGGGAAGGATGGAGTTGGCAAAGGAGTGGAAGACCCTCAACTAGGTGGATTGGCATAGTGACTGCTGCAATGGGCTCTTGTGTGTCAGGAAGTGTGATGATGGTGCAGGATAGAACAGGATAGATCTTTTGTTCATAGGATCATTAGGAGTCGTGCTCAACTCGATGGCACCTAACAACATGTTTAGAGGTAGACTTGCTCTTTGGCATTTCTTTTAATAAATTTTAGATAAGCAATCATCAGGCCTTTCATCTATAGCATCACTGGACCTCTTTACACCACTACACTTTATGTTACGAGCCAAGCACAGACTGCTAAAAGCACCCAGAAGCTAATGAATCTTGTATATTTGAACTTAAAATGTTTTCAGATTCTATAAATAATGAGTTTGTTTGCTCATTACTAATCCAGTGGCAATAAAAAATGTTGGGATAATGTGATTAGATACCATTGAGTAGAGTCCACTCATAGTGACCCTATGAACAACAGACCTGAACCGTGTCCTATCCTGCCATCCTCACAGTCTCTGACACACTTGAGCCCATTGCTGCAGTCACTTTATCACTTCACTTGGTTGATGGTCTTCCTCTCTTTCACCTTCTCTCCACCTTTCCAAGCATAATGTCCCTTTCCAAATAATAGCCTCTCCTAGCAACATGTCCAAAATATGTGAAATGAAGCTTTACTATCCTTGTCTCCCAGGAGCACTCTGGCTGCACCTTCTCCAAGAACTATCTGTTCTTTTGGCAGTACATGTGATAGTACTCTTCTTCAACACAACAACATCATCAACAATTCTGTCATCTTTATTCATTGTGCAGGTCTCATATGCTTAACAAGTGATTGAAAGTCCATGGCCTGAATCAGTGCATCTTAGTCCTCAACTTCCCATCATTTATCAGTTATAGCCTCAATAATTTGGAGAGGCCCCTGACTAGAGACCTTCCAAGTGCAGTACATCCCCAGATCTTCTGACTGCTGGTTCCAAATATATTGACTGTGGATCTAAATAGGATGTAGTCATGGACAGTGTTGATCTTTTCTCCATCTATCATGATGTTGCTTTTTGGTCTAGCAGTGAGAATTTTTGTTTTCTTGATGTTGAGCTTCAATCCATATTGAAGGCTGCAGTCCTTGACCTTCTGCAGCAAGTGCTTAAATTCCTCCTCACTTTCAGCCAGCAAGGCTATGTCATAATGCAGGTTGATGATGAGTCTTCCTCCAATCCTGATGCCACATTCTTCTTTATAGAGTCCAGGTTCTTGAGTAATCTGCTCAGCATACAGATAAGTAGGTATGGAGAAAGGGTAAAACCCTGATGTACACTTTTCCTACTTTTAAACCCTGTAGTGTTCCCTTGCTATGTTCGCATTAAAGCCTACGTATACCTTGGTCTAGGTATAAGTTTGGCATGAGCACAATCAAGTATTCTGTAATTTCTATTCTTTTTTAATGTTAGTCATAGTTTGTTGTAATTCATGCAGTCAAATACCTTTGCATAGTCAATAAAGCACAAACACAATCTCTTCTAAATCCAACTTGAACTCCTGGTAGTTCTCTTTCTATGTATTGTTCTCTATTTACTGATAATATTTTTAGGAATTATATATTTACCAATAATCTAATTGAAGTTCAACATCAAGAATACAAAGATTCTCACCACTGGGCCAATTGGCAGCATTATGATAGATGGTGAAGAGATTGAGATTGTTAACAGCTTTAGTTTGCTTGGCTCTACAATCAACACTCTTGATCCTAGGAGCTGGGAAATCAAGAGACGAATTTCATTGGGAAAGGTGGCTGTCAGAAACTTCTCCAGTGTACTGAAAACCAGCGATGTCAGTATGGAGACCAACGTGTGTCTGATACAGGCCATAGTCTTCACAATTGCTTGCTATGCATCAGAGAGCTGAACAATGACTAGGGATGATAGAAAGAGCATGGATGCCTTTGAGCTATGGTGCTAGAGAAGAATGTTGAATATACCATGAGCTGCCACGAGAACAAACAGGTTCACCCTGAAGAGGGTGAAACCAGGCTGCTCCTTGGAGGCAAGGATTCTGAGGCTCCGTCTGACATATTTTGGGCATGTTGCAATATGGGACCAGTCCTTGGAAAGGGATATTATGCTTAGAAGGGTGGAGGGACAGAGAAAGAAAGGAAAACCATTAATAAAGATCAAATTAAAATAATTGACAATTTTGATATTTTCTCTATCGTGATGTGTTGGTTTTAGGTGCAGTGAAAAGGATTTTTAGACAACTGTCAAATATGCAATTACCTTGAGGGAATGAGTTGCTTCTTCTGGAGCCTTGGGACCACAGTCTCAGGGGGAAACAAGAGCAAATGGCACTACATGGACACAAAGAGGAGAAGGAGAGAAGGGAGTGGGAAAGAGAGGGAAATTTATTTGTAAAGTTTTCTTCCAGTCACTCTTATACAATTTTCTCAGTGCCTTTTCCTGTCTCGAACTCCAGTTACATGTATGGTATTCCTTTTGATGGTGTTCCACATAATTTTCCGCTTTTAAAATTTTCTTCTTGTTTCTACTTTTTCCTCTAGCAGATCAATATTGAGGGCTCTGTCTTATATTTTGCTGATTCTGTGTGCCATTTCTTCAATTGTCCTCTTTTGTCCTTCCAACATGTTGTTAGCTTCTGAAATTGTGGTCTTAGTGTTCTGGATTTCAGTTTATTATTGTTCTGTGGCTTCTATTATTCCTCTGATTTTATCTATCTTCTCTTGATTTTCAAAATTATTCTAGAGTTTTGCTCAAGGGTTCCTTCAATTTTTTTTTCTTCCTTCAGTTTTTTTTCCATCCTCTGAGAACTTCTGAGCATCCTTCTTCTGACTTCCCTCTCAGAGTTTTCCATTAGCCTTTCCTTCTCTAGAAGATCCACTGACTCAGTGGAGTCAGAGTATGTAATGTGATGTTCTGCCATGCATGTGATTAGCCAATGCAGTACTTATATAATCATATGTTCATTATCTGTGCATTGATATTGGTTCATGGTGGTGTTGATTAGTGGTCTTTGATGTCTGATGCTAGACAGGTAGGTTTGTGCTGAACTTTGCTCTAATGGAATATATGGACACTCTTGTCTGGTATGTTGTGAGGTCTGAGATGAAGGTGTTGCAGGCATAGGCTTACTGAAGGGGCTAGTTAATTGTTACCTTTACCTCTTGCCCCTTGGTGGAGGAGGTCTTTGAGTCTCGCTCATTGTATGCAATGCACTTGCTAGGTCATTGAATTTCTGAATCTCTGACTTTTTCAGGAGTCTCTTTGCCACTCAGTGATTCCATGTTACTGCACCTTTAATTCTCACCTGTGGCCAGAGCTGAGTGCACCTCAAGCCTGGTGTGCTGGTATACAGCATTGTCACCTCTAGGGCAAAAGCCTTAGGTGGCAGGGGTGGGGTGGGGGTGGGGTCTCAAGAGCCTAGTAGGCTGCTGCTGGATGTGGATGTAGCCTGGGCTTTTTAGTCAGTGTTCGTCACTTGGGTCAGTCAGCCAATATAGACTTCGTCTGTGGATCAGAGGTTGAGGGCATGACATGGAAGTCTCAGGTGAAGTCTGTTGACATAGCTTTTGCATTAGGTGTCTTCTCTTTCTATTGTATCCAAGATTTGCCTTACCCTCTGCACATATATTGACCTCTACAGCATCAAGGTCAAAATGGCTTTTTAAAGGCCCTCATGTTAATTCGGGGCTTCTCTTCCCAGGCTCATGTTGGTATTGGCCTGCTTGATGTGGAGGAAGGGCCATGTCCAGGGTCCCCCAAATGTTCCACCCATTCAAATGGACATTCACTTGGCTAGTTATCTGTAAACAGTGAAGAGATGAAGTCTCTTTTTTTTTT